>NC_084556.2:34302500-34460000 GCF_033978685.3 Nerophis lumbriciformis
ACACTTTTAAGCACCTGGAGGACCTCATCTGCCACTCTCACATCATCATCAGACAGGGTGACATTTGTCTTCAGGGTGTTGTGGGTCAATGCAGAGTATATAGCTGCCTGCTGCTCCAACATATCATAAGTGGAGTTCCACCTCGTTGGGACATCATGTATGAGCAGGCAGCTTTAGCATTTCTTGCTTTGTCTTAAGCACATGAGCAGCTGTTGTGCTTGGGTGGAAGTAAGAAACCTTCCTGATCCTCCCAAAGAGGCGCTCCATCCTATTGACTGAGATTCCCTTCTGTGATGCCAAATTCACTACATGTGCAAAGCACCTATCTGTGGTCCCAGTCCTGCCTCATTCTCTGTAATTATTTGATTTTTGGCATTATCACGTGTGACTGGGATATCTTTATCTTCCATTCCTCCACTGCTTGTGTCAGTACCTGCGCAAGGTGACTCTCGTAGAGGGGGCATGTCTTCTCATCTCCCAGTCTGCTGTGATGAAGTGAGCGCGTATAGTTTCCCCTGGAAGTCCAGCCGTCTGTCGTGAGCGCAACAGATGATGCTCGGGATAGTTCATCCACAACTTTTTTCTTCTCCTGCTCATAAGGATCTGGCACAATCTTATTGCTGAAGTGGGTGCGCGACGGGATGTCGTAACGTGGTTCAAGCACGTTCAGCATGTGTTTAAAACCCTCGTTTTGCACAACCGAGTCTGCACTTATAAACACACCGATTCAATGGCGGGGGCGTTCAAGCTCCTCCGTTACTCCGCTCGCCATGACCACGCTGTGTGTGGACTGAACGTGACAACAACTTTTTTTTGTTTGTTTCATATATCAAACCGCGGATCACCTCCCCCCACACACACACACATAGACCGCGCCTCTTTTCTTCTCTCCGGCTTGTGACAGAGGAAGATTCAGAAGAACGCGACACCGCAGCGCTTCTGTTTCTAGCCGATACTACATCAAAAGTAACGTAAAATAACGCAGTAACGCATCATGTAGTAACGGTAACTAAATTACTGAATAAAAAAAAATAACGCGTTAGATTACTAGTTACCGCCGAAACTAACGGCGTTACAGTAACGCGTTACTTTGTAACGCGTTAGTCCCAACACTGGCCGTGGCTCACTAGTGTGCCGTGAGATACAGTCTGGTGTGCCGTTGGAGATGATCTAATTTCACCTATTTGGGTTAAAAATATTTTTTGCAAACCAGTAATCCGCAAATAATGTGTTGTTGTTGAGTGTCTGTGCGGTCTGGAGATCGGCAGACTTACCACGTTATACTCTTCCATATCAGTAGGTGGCAGCAGGTAGCTAATTGCATCGTAGATGTCGGAAACAGCGGGAGGCTGCGTGCAGGTAAAAAAGGTGTCTAATGCTTAAACCAAACATAAACAAAAGGTGAGTGCCCCTAAGAAAAGGCATTAAAGCTTAGGGAAGGCTATGCAGAACGAAACTAAAACTGAACTGGCTACAAAGTAAACAAAAACAGAATGCTGGACGACAGCAAAGACTTACTGTGGAGCAAAGACGGCGTCCACAAAGTACATCCAAACGTGACATGACAATCAACCATGTCCCCACAAAGAAGGATGAAAACAACTGAAATATTCTTGATTGCTAAAACAAAGTAGATGCGGGGAATAGCGGTCAAGGAAGACATGAAACTGCTACAGGAAAATACTAAAGAAAGAGAAAAAGCCACCAAAATAGGAGCGCAAGACAAGAAGTAAAACCCTACACACAGAAAAACAGCTAAAATTCCAAATAAGTCATGGTGTGATGTGACAGGTGGTGACAGTACACCTACTTTGAGACAAGAGCTATATTGATGCACGCTTGGTTATGCTTTAACGTCATATCCAACAATTGCGACAACGACTTTTTATTGTCAATATCGGCTGCTGAGTTTCAGTTTTTAATTATTTCTGCTGGTGGTGTGCCTCCGCATTTTTTCAATGGAAAAAATGTGCCTTGGCTCAAAAAAGGTTGAAAAACACTGCTTTAAGTGGTAGGTGCCCTAAAATGTTCTGGTAGATGGTTCGGTTGAATGAAGATTTCAGAAAACACAGAGCATCGATTATTTCCAGTGCCTATATCCTCTTTCTCCAGACTCTGGGACCATCATTTTCAAATGATATGCAGCATTTACTTCCAGCTGAATGGAGAGGATTCAGGGAAGATGTTTCTGACATCTACTCTGCTTGAGGAGGGGCTTGACATGAGGAATAGAACATTTGTAGCCCATGTTTAGGATGTGTCTGTGCATTGTGGTTATTGACACGCTGGCTTCATCTTCGGTCCACTCATCGCTAAAGTGCAGCCAAATTTTTCAATAGCAGGACACTCCTCTCAAAGTTGTAGTTATCCCTTTTGCTGATGCACATTTGTCTTCCACCCTATTTCTCTTTCACTTAACTTCCGATGGATTTAATAAGGCACTTTTAACAACCAGCTTCTTTAGCAACGACCTTCTGGACATCTGTCAAGTCAGCCGTTTTCCCCATGATCGTGTAGCCTACTGACCCAGACCTAGAGACAATATAGAGGGTTCGGGAACCTTTGCATGGGGTTCTGAATTAATTAGCTGATTAGGCTGTGACACCAGGACTTTTTAAAATTGTACTATTTACCTCCGCAGGCATGAGGTTATGATGCAGTTTTTGATGCGGGATTTGGATCTTTTGTTAAATCCAATCTTTTTATTACATTAATTTAAAAAAATGACATATGCATGTGTTTAATACGAACAGAATGCAATTGTGTGCAGACTAAACATGACATTACACAAAGAGCTCCATATCATGTAGGTGTCAGTCCTGGTGCATTTGTGGCAATTTCAAGAATGTTGTTGTAACCAGAGTCAACATTTTCTATTTCATGTCAGAGATTAAGTATTAGGAATAATACATTTAGCTACAGCAGTTTGTGGGACACCTTTTCTGTAGGATGGGGACGGTGTGGCTGAGTAGTCGTACCTAGAGCAGTGGGACATAATATTTTTCATCAACTTCCAAGACATCTAATTCGCCACTGACTGTTTTCTGCTCTTTCGTCCAGCATTTACTTTCATGACTGATTTAGCAAAGAATTGTGAAGTTTGTCAACTCTTGATGACGTACAGTTCAGATGAACACGACCTGGTCGTTCAGGCTACAGTTGTATCGGATACATATCTGACTTATATCCGTATACCAAAAGGCCCATTTTTTTCTGCTCCTTATTCTCCTACAGAAAAGGGCTTTTATGTTTTCTGCACCTTATGCTTGGAATATGTTGTTAAAGGACTGGGAATTGACTGAGTTGATATTTTTGAATGCTTAATCCATGTTTAGGATTTGTCTGTGTAGTAGTTTTTGTACACTGACTTCAACCTCGGTTAGTGCACTACACAGCGAGTACACAAGCCTTGGCTTTTAGCTCCTGAGCTAGCACTGCTTGCCTTTACTCTCAATCAGCCGGGATATGTCGTTGCTGGTTCGAGTCCGGAGTGTGCAATGCCAACCATGCGGTACGACCACTATTATACACGTGTAGGCTTACTTCAAAATAAAAGACAACTTTTCAGAAAATGCAAAAGTACTTGTTTTGAAATGATCTTTAACATTTATATTTGTTGCTAATATTATAACCACCAATTCAGCAAACAGGTAAGCTAGCGTTGTTGGCAGTGAAGGAAAAGGAATCTGTCCATGCAGAATTAAACTCACTACTTTCTTCTGCTATTTAAATTTTTTTGTGGATGGTTTAATGGCAAGCTTACCGCGGGAGTCGAGCAAACAAGAAGTGGACGTCATGTGTTTCATCACTTATCCTTTTCACACTCTTCCAATCAGCCGTCAGAACTCAGCCCATACAAATTCACACCCACACAGTCGGAAAATATACAAGAAGGCTGAATAGCTGCAAGCGGATCATCCTCAGCCACATTCGGCCCCAGTTATGTATCCCTTGCAGTTTGCTTACTGTCCAAGCATCGGGGTGGATGACGCCATCATCTACCTGCTGCATCAGGCCCTCACCCACCTGGAGACCACGGGAAGTGGAGTGAGACTCATGTTCTTTGACTTCTCCAGGGCTTTCAACCCCATCCAGCCAGCACTGCTGTAGGTGAAACTGGAAGAGACTGCTTGAATCATCAACTACCTCATCGACAGGCCGTAGTACGTGAAGCTGCGTGACGGTTCTTTCAATGTGGTAGTTTGCAGAACAGGGGCTCTCACCTTACCTGTTCACGCTCTATACCTCAGACTTCAGGCATGACTCCAACCGCTGCCATCTGCAGAAGTTCTCGGACGACTGCTGTCTGCAGAAGTTCTCGAACGACTGCAGTGGTAGGATAATGTTTCTGAGAAGAGCGAGCTTGAATACTGAGAAGTCAGCTCAGGCTTCATCGACTGGTGTGCATGTAATCACCTGCACTGGAACACCAGTAAGACAAAAGAGCTTGTGATTGACTTCCGCCGGTCAGCTCAACTACCCACACCGGTGAACATCCAAGGATCAGATATATAAATAGTGGACTCATTTAAATACCTGAGTGTTAATCGCAACAACAAACTGGACTGGACTCACAATTAAAACGCTCTGTACAAGAAGGGTCAAAGTTGCCTACGCCTCTTGAGGAGACTGAGGTCCTTTGGGGTGTGCTGGTCACGACGTTGCACTTTTTATGACACTGTGGTGGCTTCTGCTGTGTTCTATGCCAGTAATTGCTGGGGTGGGGGGTAGCACAGTCAGGGACAGACACAGACTTAATGAACTGATTAAGAGAGCTGACTCCATCCCAGGCAGCCCACTAGACAGCATTAAGGTTGTTGACGAAGCTGACATCCATAATGTCCAATTCCTCTCACCCCATGGACGGCACTGTGGAGACCCTAAGTAGCTCCTTCAGTAACATACTTACATCCACAGTGCAAGAAGGACATGTCCTTTACTTAAGAGTGTTAAGCTAGTGTGTAACTCCATCCAAGCACGTACAGACACAAGTGTATTTTTTGTAATGGGTTTTTTCTTAGATTGCTCCTCAAATCCACCGTGTAAACTAAGTAAAACACATACAAAAACATTAGCAAAAATAAATACATATATTCGACACATAAGTATAAAATAATGTGATAAAATGAAAATACATGTAACAGAAAAGTAACTTACCTTGTTGGCTGCTTGCTATATATGAAGGGATTAGTCAGCTAATAGCTTGGCTGGAAAGTTTCTGTTTTCGTCCATGTGTCAAGTGCCACACAGTGTGATAGCAGCGAAACAACACTTCTGGAATACGTCACTTCAAAATAAAAGCTTCTTTAGACATCAAAATAATACTACACATTTAGGTTACAAAACGACAAAACATGCACATATACATCTAACAATTACATAGAGAAATCGTTAGTGCGCAATATGTATTTTTTATTACTAAATTATAAATGTTTCATTAAGTTTTACTTGTTACTGTACCTGCACTGCAACCTTACAATTTCCCCATTGTGGGATGAAAAAAAGTCAATCGATCTATCTTTCTACAATGTTCTGCCACTTTGTAAAAAATAGGTAGACTTTTATTAAACTCATATACTTTAATATATGTTTACTAATTTCAGCTCCTGTAACATTGACTTTTCTCCTTTTAGTGTAAACATGGCCCCTCCTTTTGGCATCGACTTCTTCGCTGCATATTTAATGTTGTGAAGTGCTGAGCCATTAGTGTCAGAATCCCAAGATCCCTCCGTATGTCTTTCATTCCAATATAGCAGCTTCCCAAAGGATCCACTCTGATGTGTGTAATCATCGCCACGGTCTTTACTTCTTTTAATGACAATTCCTCATAAGGCACGATTAGATGGTTGTGGAGCCATCACCGGATTGTTGTCAATTCTTTAATCAAAACAGGCTCTTCGAAGATTTTCAATGTCTACATTTTGCAGTTCAAGATCTCAGTTCCACCCCCTGACAAATAGACTGGCTAAAGACTGGCACACACCTAGAAAGCCTGTGGCAATGATCGATTGATAAAAGTGTTTTAATGCAAGAGGCATCTGGTTCCCAGTCAGATACTCTATTTTGGTAATCTGACCCTTACAAAGTCAAACATTAAGGTGTTTAGATTTAATTTAACGTTATTCATTGATCCTTATAAATAGGTTATGGATCAATTTACTATCCATGTATCCGTCCATTTTCTACAAGTTGTCCCTCTCGGGGTGGCGGGGTGCGCTGGAGCCTATCCCAGTTGCATTCGGACAAGTCGCCACCTCATCGCAGGGCCAACACAGGTAGATAGACCACATTCACACTCACATTCACACACTAGGGACAATTTAGTGTTGCTAATGAACCTTTCCCCAGGTGTATGTCTTTGGAAGTGGGAAGAAGCCGGAGTACCTGGAGGGAACCCACGCAGTCACGGGGAGAACATGCAAACTCCACACAGAAAGACCCCGAGCCCGGGGATCAAACCCAGGACCTTCGTATTGTAAGGCACACGCACTAATCTCTGGTCCACCGTGCCCGGGATAATTTACAGCATTATTATATTTATTATACATCTGTTTTTACTTTAGTATTTATCTTGATGCTCTCTGCATATTTTAAATTATTGTTTTGCATTAATTATTATTACGAACATTTGAATTGTATTTGCACATTATTTACCAGGTCCAGTATTGATATCAGATGTCGGCCTGATATCAGCGGATTATATTGCTGTGGCTTACATCTAAAATATCTGCCATAAGAAATCTGACACAGTCTGTTCTGCTCCAGCTAATTTTGCTCAATAACTGATTTGATTAAATACTTTGTTTTATATTTAATTTATTTTCACTAGAACTCTGTTTCTCACGATCCTCAACTGCATCATCTACTTTCAGAGGCAATTAATTACATATTGACAGATTCATGATTGTACAAAATGCAGGATTCCTGCATGCAAACTAATTTTTCATTACTAACACGGCACTATTTGTCTTTGAGATCACAAACTTCATTTGGGCTCAAACAGGTTCCTTTGACAGAGAGATTAAAATTGATTTGTTGTATGGTATGGAAATACCTTTTTAATTGTGTTAATTGTTCTCCTTGGATCTCCACCTTGCTGTAGTGGAAAGCCTTGCAGGTTTTGATGAACCTAAGAGTGATGCCGTCCTGAGTTTTAGCTCCTAGTAGGTTTGATCATGGCAGTAAGATCAAGGGCGAAGTTCCAGACAAAATGCAATCCAAAAAATGAAGACTTTCAGTAGCGGAGTGGACAGATGATGGTGGCAAAGAAGCTCGACAACGGTCACAAAGGCAGAAGAAGGCTGCAACAAAGACATGCTCCCAAATGTCTTTGTCTCCATGCCATTAAATCCTCTTTGCCAAGCACAGTGTGGTGCCTGCATGTGCATCACTCTCCCCACTTTAAAAGATTCCACGAACAGGCGTTATTCTGAAGGACCCACTATTACCCAACACCTCTGAAGTCCTATTGAAAATGGTGACGGAAGCAGGACAGTGAAGTCTGGGAGCTCCTAGCCAAGAACTGGCACCTAGGCTGTGGGTGCTTGTTTCAGTCGCCTTACTCTCGAACCAAGGCAAAGGGAGCACTGTCTAAGCAGCCCTATTAAGGATCTTCTCTGCGCAACCCAAGTGGGGAAGCGGCTAGAAAAAGGTGCCCTAAAATTAGCATGCCTTCGACAACCTGACTGGAATACTGCATCCAGTGGGTTCACCTCAGAGCGGTCAAAACATAAATGAAAAACAAACACAATGATCTTTGGGACATGAGAACACTTATGGACAGTTCCTCCAGTAATCAACCAGGGAGAAGGTTTTTTTTTAAGGTATTACCATTGGCTGCAAGACCAGAAAACACCAGGACTGGTTTGATGACGACATTGAAATAGAACACCTAATTGATACCAAAAAGAAAGCCTTTTGTTCTCGGCAGAATGACATCAACTGCAGGAACAAAAGGCAGGCCCATGCAAAAGCAAAGGCATTTGTCCATAGCAGAGTGAGAGCGCTGAAAAACCAATGGTGGGTTGAGAAGACCTTGGAAATCCAGAGGCTTGTAGAGTCTGGGGACACCGGGAGTTCATTCAATGCCACCGATGCCGTTTATGGGCCCATCTCTCGAGGCCTAAATATTCTCCGCTCTAAAGATGGACAAACATTGCTGAAGGACGACATATGTATCAGCTCCAGATAGTGAAAACATTTCCAAGAGCTCCTGCATTGACACACCACAGTTGAGATGGAAACCATCAATCAGATTCCTCAGCGATCCATCATGAAGCAAGGCAGACCAAAACTCCTTTGCCACATATGTTTCTTTGGTAAAATCTGGAATAAGGAGGAAATCCCATCTGAACTAAGGGACACTTTAATTGTCACTCTCTTCAAGAAGGGAGATAAGGGGGACCGTGGCAACTACAGAAGCATTTTCCTCTTGTCCACAACAGGGAAAATACCAGCACGCATGTTGGCCACCCGGTTGCTGCCATTGTCAGAAGTGATGATCCTAGAGTAGCAGTGCAGCTTTCGCCCTGCAAGGGGAACCTCCAACATGATCTTAGCAGCGCATCAACTGCAAAATAAATGTTGTACACTTATCGTTTTACATGGCATTCATTGACCTCAAACAAGGCCTTTGACTGTGTGAACATAACTGCTCTCTCTTGCCAAGACCCGATGCCTGGACAAGTTTCTGAAGATATTGCGTCTGTCGAACGATGACATGAACGCAACTGTAGTTGTCAATGGCGGGTCTGAAACAGCTCTTTTCAATGTTGTCACTGGTGTAAGGCAGGGCTGTTCCGTTGGACCCCTTTATACTACACACCAAATAACATTTTTCTGCCCTTAAGTGGCATAGATCGGATATTTTTTTGCTAGTCTTAACGCTCCAAAGTGCTTCAAATCTTTTCGCATGAAATTTGGGCCACATCAGGAGATACTCCAAATCTGATTGGAATCGCATCATTTCAAATGTGACTGCGGTCTAAATTCAGTCATTACAGAGCTCCAGTATGCAGATGACAATGCTATAGTCACTCATTCTGAAGTGGACCTTCAGAACATCTTGGATGATTTTGCCAGAGCTTACCGACTCCTGGGGGTTGACATTAACATCAACAAAACTCGGATCCTTTACCAACCAGCTCCTGATACACCCTATCAACACGCTACAATGTATGTGGGAGACAACATCCTGGAAAATGTTGATCAATTCGCCTACCTTGGCAGCCTTTTTCCACGAGAGCTGTCATTGATGCAGCGATCCATCATAGGGTGATCCAGCGCAGGATGTTTTTGAAAATCGGGACAACAGGTCAAGACAAAACTCCTTGTTACCAAGCTGTAGTTCTGCCCAATCTGCCCCACAGGGCTGATAGCCTGACTACCTACAGCAGACATCTCAAAGCCCTTGAGCAGTACCACCAGCGCTGTCTCTGCATGATGCTCAAAATCAGTTAGGAAGATAGGCAAACCAACGTCAGCAATCTGAAGGAAGCCAACATCTCCAGCATCACCAGAACTATCATCTGGCATCAGCTGTGATGGACAGGTCATATCATACGCCTCCCCAAACAAATGCTACATGGACGACTGACGGCGGGAGAACGGACCCAAGGAGGGCAGAAGAAGCATTACAAAAACAACATCAAAGCCCGCCTGAGGAAAAGCCGCTTAATCCTCAACAACTGGGAGCAGGTTGCCCTCCAGAGAGAAAAGTGGAACAGGATGGTCAAAGAAGGCAGAGCCCACCTGGAAAAGGAATTTTATCGTTCTGCAGAAACCAATTGACAACAAAGAAAGTAACTTTTAGCCACCAAAACAGCTCTTCACATTACCACCACTACCCAGTCAACTATTCACAGATGCTCCCACTGCAATAAAGACTAAGGATCAAGAATTGACCTCTAAAGCCACCCGAGGAACTACACTTTTTTGGATAATTTTGCCTATCAATCACAATCATTACGAGAGACACAAAGACAAAAGTTTTTTCTTTTTTTTTTGCATTCTAACATGTAAAAATCGGCTCGTTCAAGGTAGCTAGCAATGCAGCTAATGGGAGCAATCAGTTCTACCTCCAAATCACTTTAAAAATGCTTTCAAAAACCGCCAAACAATACTTCATTTACGTTCCGTAACCTGTATAATGACCAAACGGTAGTGACATTGTTATTGTAAGAGCGAACACTGAGGAACTTTTTTTCTATCATCGTAACCCATCGGCGTGCTTCAATATCAGCCGTAATAGCTAACTACGGCATGGGATAAGATAGCTTCTACGTCAGCATGATATGCATTTGAGTTTGTAATGCACAACCCAATGCCATAGGACACCAATCTGTATTGACTGAAAAACATGAACAATCATATTACAGTATCTGTTAAGTATTAGCCCACAGTTCATGTTTTGTTTGTACACAGCTAGCCAGACAGCGTATGTACTGTAGTTGTAATAACACCCATGATGTGGTGCATGTACCATGATCATATTAAAGTGTGACTCACTCGATGGACAGTTATCTCTTTGGTCCAGCTGGCCGGGGAAGTTTTTTTCTGGTTTATTTGGGGTACGCACACCATTGAAATAGCTTGTCTCCAAATTCTACATCTGCTCCAACGTTTAACCCTGTTCTTCGTGCTCACTTCTAGAAGCAGCAGTTCATCCTCCATGTATTCCGATTCAAAAAGGTAGTGTTGTGAATCCTCATTTGTCCAAAAACTGTTATCTTCGTTGTTTGTTACCAAGTCTGCCATGATTAGAAGACACACAACCGTTTTGTATCCGGAAGTGGTAACACACGTGTGCTGCTATGGAGACGGAAATCAATGCGCGGAAGAAGTCAGACATTGATTAAAATGATCAAAATACGGTAAATATTGAATATGAACATGTCTGTTACTACATTATACATAAACTTGCAGTGTGTATACAAAACGTTGATGGAGGGTTTTGCAGTTGTCTTAGAAGGCTGTGGGGGCTAAAACGGTGACTCCCATTAGCCGCATCTTGCAAGCGTTTTTTATCATCTTTAAAATCCTAATAAAAAGTGCAGTTCCCCTTCAAAAAGAAACACTAAATGATCGGAATCTAAATGTGGTGACTAATCCAAGGACACAAAGGCAAACAGATACAGGCAGACAACTAAACATTATTACAAGTATGTTTTTGAACAGCATGCTGTGTTACCAGAGATAATTCACACCACACGTGAACCCTGTAAACTGTGTCGAACTCATCCACCATTTGTATAGAATGTAAAGCCAGTAGACATAAATATCATTTATTGAACTTCTTAACATGTTACATATCACAAATGAATGGGCAATTTAAATGTTATATGGTCAAAAAGACCCATACTGTAGTATCGGTCCTTGGTCATAGAAGGAAAAATAGAATATAAGACTACTACGGCAGTCTTGAATGTTTGGATAATAATTTGTAAAGTTTAATTTTTTTAATAAAGTGTGCCGTTTGTTTGTCAACTTGTTTGTAAATGACAGCTGTACTTAAAAATGTATATACTGTAGTTTTCAATGAATTGAGTAATAATGTCAATATCAGAATCATAACAGAATTGTCACTTTTAAACAATGAAAACAAAAACATGACAGATACTCCAGCCTAAACATACACTTACATGCATGAGGTGTAGCACCACATGTGCCCCCATACACAAGACTTCTAAAGGGCCCACCATCCCACCCAAAACCCAACATCATCACCCCAAACACGTACACGATTTGTATGTTTACATGCACTAAAAAACTAAATTATTGCATAGATTGGTTGATACAACACATGTAAAAAAAGATAGGATCAACATATCTAGAACATATCTAGATAACCCCCCAAAATAAATTGGTTTTGTATTGGTAAAAAAAGTTAGATTGTTTTACAGAAAACATGTAGGCAAATTCAATATAAAGTGGCCAAAATATAAATTGTAATAAACATATAACCTGTCATTATTCACTCTAAATGTGATTATAAATCTGTCAAGTCATTGTTTACTTTGCAATGTATTTAGAGATGTGCTGATAGACATATCATCAGTAGATAATACTGATCGGAATAATACATAATTCTTAGGATCCATCCATTTTCTACCGATTGTCCCTCTCAGGGTCGCTGGGTTGGCTGGAGCCTATCCAATCTGCATTTGAGCGGAAGGTGGGGTATAATTCTTAGGATGATTATATTATTATGAGTGCATCTCCTGGGAGTTAGATCTCCCCCTGACTTTGAAAACTAGTGACTCCCCTGTCTGTAACTTTAATCAAGAATCTTTGACCCAGCACAGTTATGTGCAATGAAATGTCAAATGCAAATTCAGACATAACTTTCTCCAATGCTGCCACAAATATATATATTTTTTACCTTTTTTCTATTACCTCATCCTTGTTCAAAAAGGCAGATGACGTGAGTTTATGCTTAAAAAGTGAGCTTTGATTACGTCTGTGTTCAGTGGAGTGTTCCATGCTTGCTTTGCCGCTATCCAGGTGGAACGAACCATTTTGCATTTTTGAAGGGGGGTGTCGGTTGTCTTAAACATTCTAAATTTGATTTAAGCAGCCTTAAAATTTGACTTTGACAACTATACCTATTTTATTGTCAACATGTTTTCATAAATTAGATATTTAAATGGTTTTTGGGCCCCCGGACGTCATCCTGACTAACCCCCCGCACTTTGACGCCACTGCTTATATGTATTATTACCCCTAATAGATTAGCTTTTGACACCCCAAGATACAGTGATAAGTAAAACATCTTTTTTTTTTAAATCACTGTTTTTCAAAGGGAAAACATAAAAGGCTGCAATGTCTTCACCGAAGCATACTATTTACATGAATCAAACCAGATTCCCAATCCCTGGAGGAAAAAGGCTTTTATGACCTAGGTATTTCATCATAATGCTGACAGAAAGCAATTAGAAAGCGTTATTCCTCGGACAGCGAAAGCAACCCATCCTTGTTTTTGACACTCTAAAATGGATCCAGGTGCGAGAGAAAATAGACCACAAACCACATGTTATTAATGGTTTAATGCTGAGGGGGAATTATGCACATGACTAGTATGATTAATGGCGGGGACAGGGGAGCAAAAGCCATTCACTTGTAACAGTTTGCACCTGCCAGAAGCTTTCTGATGGATTTTACCAACAACATACTTCAGATTAAATATTACTGAGGGTAAATTGTGAGCTTCTCTGCGCTCTAATCGGCCTTATCCCACTATACTTCTCAGTCATTCCCCAACTTACCTTTTTCTTTCCATTTCCTGTGGACTCAGGCTTTCCTCCTTTTATTAATCCTCATCTGAACTTTTTCAATGCTATGCACTTGTTTCTCAAGGCCTTTCCCACTTAGTGGGGCAAACAGAAAAGTTGCAGTGAACATTTTAAAATATACAGAGTGAACCTTCCAATCCGCTATACTTCCACAAAATAGACACAAGTGCACACTTCGGCAGCCATACACTACCGAAAACATCCACAAAATGAGTTCAAAGAGGCCAATAGATTTAAAAAAAAAAAAAAAAGTTATAACACCTTCTATTTCCAATTGGTCTTCTGAAAATATCCTTGAGCGAGATGACCCATAGTCATGGTTAGGGATGTGATTAAAAATTGCTCAGTGGCCTTGTGGTTAGAGTGTCCGCCTTTAGATCGGTAGGTCATGAGTTCAAACCCCGGCCGAGTCATACCAAAGACTATAAAAAGGGGACCCATTACCTCCCCGCTTGGCACTCAGCATCAAGGGTTGGAATTGGGGGTTAAATCACCAAAAAATATTCCCGAGCGCGGCCAACACTGCTGCTCACTGCTCCCCTCACCTCCCAGGGGGTGAACAAAGGTATGGGTCAGATACAGAGGACAAATTTCACCACACCTAGTGTGTGTGTGACTATCATTGATACTTTAACTTTAACTTAAAAACGGCTACATCGTGTGTTTCAGGCCTCCTCTCTCGCTATAAAAACGCTAGTATGCTACATTCACTTAAAAATGGCAGCAGGAAAAAGCAGCAAACTGTTCCCACCAAAAACACATTTAGTATGTAGGGAATTAAATATATCAGTCAGTAGCTTAGCGTTGAGTCAGCTCAGTTTAAACAAACTCATTACATTAGCTTCTTTTAACGTTCGAGATCGTCTTCTCTAACGACTCCTGTCAAGACCTTTAAGTACAAGTAGAGTGGAAAAACAAGTTGCCTCTATATTGAAGCTAGTATTATATATATCTGATGTATATCATCGAGTAAATAGTTATGATCAAAATAATATCAATCTCACGGAGATTCCCAAGCCGTTTTGAGATATAATGAGCTAGCCAGACACGTCATCGCGTGACGTAGAAGTAGGGACCGCAGATCCCTTCCCCACCAACAACAATCATGCAGTCTTTGTGAGAGCCAAGGACGATTACTTTGGGAAAAGTATGGTCCAGAAACTTATATTGTTGATCCTGAATATAAGAAGGATGAGCTATAAGTTTTAGAGGCTAATTTTGCAGTATTGCTAAGTGCTAAACAAGAAATACAAACTAAAAAACATAATACAACGATCGCTTACTGCACAATGTCTGCTCTCACTGTGATGACGACTGATAGGATGTCCATATCTTCCCATTTACAAGAAGCATTAATCATGACGCACACAAAAGCTGAACAAGGAAAAGTCTCCCTGCAGACACTGTCTTCGGTTGTGTGTTGTTTGTCTCCATCTCCGGGTATACGTTGAATGTCACAAATGAACAACTTCTAGATTTATGGCTAAATCCTCCTAATATCCAGATGAGAGGCATGCTTTATATCATGTGTAGACAATTACCTCGTGCAGGTGAGAGTTCAAAAATCTAAAAGCACACATGTACTATAATTATTGAGAAGAAAAAAATCCATCCGTGAATGTATACATGGATATATTTGATGTGATTTTGAAATACTCTTGATCTTGTGTGATTTTATTGTACAAATTGCTATGGTGATTGTCTGCATTCCCCATTGCGGGACCAAAAAAAGGCTTATTCTTTTCTACTATTTTCTATGCAGGGAAATAATAAGACACATTCCTTTTCCACAAAATAACTGGATTTTGCCACTATGTGTAAAACTCTATTAGGGAAGCCACAGTACAAAATGCATTCCCTGTTGTAGTTCCCATGATAAAAACAACAAAAACTAATAGCTCTGTGTAACAATTTTCCTAATCACGTGTTTTCATAACAATTTACACTTTTCCTCCAAATTACATTATTCCATTATTACACAAATCGCATTATTAGCATACATATGAACCACAGATGACAACACTAGCGTTGCATAATGTGGCTTTTATGAGATGCTGTTAGCTTCTTACTGCCACATTTGGTGTTGCATGTAATCACACATAGTGGACTGAAATTGCATTTAAATAGCCCCATAAAATGTGCTTTGAGCGAATGACACTTGTGACTTATTTTAAATGTTAACCAATTCTCACAAAGTCCACAGTGAATTTAATTGACACTAACTGTCATTAAGCCCTTTCTCCCTTGTGATTACTCTTCCAATAAAAATGTTTTGGAGAGCTAATGATCTCCTGAGTTAATATAAGCGGACAGTAACAACAATATTGTGGATGTTGAGGTTGTGGAGAACCAGTGGGTTGTGAAAACCAGATTGTGCTGGTTGGAGATAAATGAAGCGTTCATGTTGGAGGATGAACATCAGTTTAGCTCATGACTCATACAATTGTGTACTCAGTGGGAAGTGCAAAACCGACACAATTAGGAAAATGAGTTGGCTCCCACATTACGATGCACAAAGGTTTTTAGCGATACATGTCCAATCACAGCACTAAAGACCTGAGAAGACCAACTGGGTTCTGTAGCCAAATTATCGTTGATTAAGGCTTTGTCCTTTTTAAGTACAGTATGAACTCCTTAAACAGCAGGATACTCAAACACTTTTTCTGTGTGTTTGGTGTTATGCAAGGCCCTCATCTACAGGTTGAACTGAAATAAAAATAGAGGACTTCAACTCCGCTGGATTCCACACAACACTCTAATTAGTAGCACAATGATGGTTGAACTAAACTGGAGTGCAGTTTGTTGTTGAGCCTCAATTTATGACCCCTTTGTTGTACAAACATGTCAATGAACAAACCGCAGACAGATTAAAATATGGTTTGTTGTACGAACCTTGTCTCAGAGTATGACTGTTTCTTCCACCCATTGTGTGCCTGCAGCACAGCCATTTTGTTCCAGGCAGCACATTCATCGTGTGCGGGTTTATCGATTTCCACGGTCATTCAGTCAGCAGGGCAATACTGTCGTTAGCTACTGTGCTAATTCATATTTTGTCTGCTTATTAGTGATTCCCAGAGCCCAAAAAAAGTCTGCGGGCTATAGAGCTTTTTCTATTCGGGCTCCAGTACTCTGGAACGCCCTCCCGGTAACAGTTAGAGATGCTACCTCAGTAGAAGCATTTAAGTCCCATTTTAAAACTAATTTGTATACTCTAGCCCAGGGGTGTCAAACTCAAATACAGAGTGGGCCAAAATGTAAAACTGAACAAAGCCACAGGCCAAGGTTGAACAAATTAACCTTTTATTAGGGACCCAAACGAAGTTTTGCATTGAATATTGAACAAGCAAGGCTTATTTAACTTTATAGTGACATGCAAAATTGAGTTTCAAATAATAATAATAATAATAATTCAAAAATATCAATGGCATATCGAATACAATTTAAATACAAATTGAATGCCTCTTTTCTATTTGCAGCCTTCTGAGGTAAATATCAACATTAACTTTTTCCACAGGCTAATGAATTTGAAAATAAAATAACAATGAATAAATCAACCATTCAGGCCTTTTTACTGCTCAGTTTGCAACACACTGATCTAATCTGATGTGCCCAAGCCAGATACCTGCCATCTTTTCTTGGATGCTGGTTCATTAATGTCGGGGCTCAGGTGGGCGGGGTTTGGTGGTAGCGGGGGGTGTATATTGTAGCGTCCCGGAAGAGTTAGTGCTGCAAGGGGTTCTGGGTATTTGTTCTGTTGTGTTTATGTTGTGTTACGGTGCGGATGTTCTCCCGAAATATGTTTGTCATTCTTGTTTGGTTTCACAGTGTGGCGCATATTTTAACAGTGTTAAAGTTTTATATGCGGCCACCCTCAGTGTGACCTGTATGGCTGTTGATCAAGTACACATTGCATTCACTTATGTGTGTGTAGAAGCCGCATATATCATGTGACAGGGGCCGGCACGTTGTTTGTATGGAGGAAAAGCAGACGTGATGACAGGTTGTAGAGGACGCTAAAGGCAGTGCCTTTAAGGCACGCCCCCATTATTGTTGTCCGCGTGGAAATCGGGAGAAATTCAGGAGAATGGTTGCCCCGGGAGACTTTGGAGAGGGGCACTGAAAATCGGGAGGGTTGGCAAGTATGAGTATTAGCAGTGAATGTGATGTGATAGAGGCACCACCGCTGTATAATACCGGCGAGCCAGCTCTAATGTTAATTTGATATTGCCTCAAGGGCCAAATGAAATTACACGGGCCAGAGTTTGACACCCATGCTCTAGCCTTTAAATAGACCCCCATTTTAGACCAGTTGATCTGCCGTTTCTTTTCTTTTCTGCTCTGCCTCCCCTCTCCCTCGTGGAGGGGGGACAGGTTCGGTGGCCACGGATGAAGTGCTGGCTGTCCATAGTCGGGACCCGGGGTGGACCGCTCGGCTGTGCATCGGTTGGGGACATCTCTGCACTGCTGACCCGTCTCCGCTCGGGATGGTCCCCTGCTGGCCCCACTATGGACTGGACTCGCACTATTATGTTAGACCCACTATGGACTGGACTCTCACTATTATGTTAGACCCACTATGGACTGGACTCTCACTATTATGTTAGACCCACTATGGACTGGACTCTCAATATTATGTTAGACCCACTATGGACTGGACTCTCACTATTATGTTAGACCCACTATGGACTGGACTTTCACAATATTATGCTAAATCCACTCGACGTCCATTGCACCGGTCGCCCTAGAGGAGGGGGGGTCACCCACATCTGCGGTCCTCTCCAAGGTTTGCCCGAACCACCTCATCTGGCTCCTTTCGATGTGGAGGAGCCAGATCCAAATTTTGGTAAGTCGATTCTCAGTTAGTGCCATGATTTACTGTATGTCACTGAGTGCATTATTTGGACACCTGTTAGAGAGAGCCGTCAAGTGCATCTGTTGATCATTTTCCTTTCATGGTTTTAGGCTCAACTGGGGCTAAAGCTAGTTTCCGGTTGTTTACTCTTCCTTGGAATCTTGTTACCTATAGTCAAGCACACACTTAATCATACCCCTGGCATATTTTGACCTAAAGTTACTTTTATTCAACCAGTAAGTTGTGTTCGTAATTGGAAAATGACTCAGGCGTCTCCCAGAAGATAACGTGATAGAAAAGAGACATCATTGTGGAAAAAAAATATTTATATTGACATTTGAAATCAAAATTAGCCTGTGGAACGACAAACTATTTCAGGCCTGACTGCAAGAGTTGAATGCTTTCCATTGCATCTTCTTTAACTGTTTTCCAATTTTACTGTAGTATTTTTCTTTCTAGGTGCGTTCCTGTTTCCACATCCCATGGTGAGTTTTATGTTATCCCTCTCTGTGCTCTCCTAGCCTCCTTTCTTACTTTGTGCCTCTTGATGTGTCATGCTGCTCCATATGTGCTGACATTTCTTGTTAAAAAATTCATCAAACCAACCTGCCACCTCGTGCTTGTGTCCTGGGACACGATAACGATATCATAGCAAAAGTTGATGTTTAAAAGTGACATCTTTTTGAAAAATGTAAAAACTAAATTTATGATTCCCCCTTAAGATTTTCCCTCTTTTAAGACATAACAAAAGTGTCCAACAAAGCTGGAAGCACTAAATGGATTCATGACAGCAAAGAAGCGAACCATGGAACCACCGCAAACTAAAGCAAATAATCCTAAATAAGTGACGTAGCATATTCAAAATCAAATAAATTATGACTGAACAACAACGTGTTTTATCAATTGGATTATGACTCAAGCCACTTAAATCTTCAATCGCACGTCACATCAAAAAATGCCAACATGACACTTTTGCAATTTGGATTAATCATGATTAATCACAATCGCTTGCTGAATTAAAATTAGCTAAAAACCCCCAAAATAAAACAATAATTGTATACATTGGGGGGCGGTATAGCTCGGTTGGTAGAGCAGCCGTGTCAGCAACTTGATGGTTGCAGGTTCGATCCCCGCTTCCGCCATCCTAGTCACTGCCGTTGTGTCCTTGTGCAAGACACTTTACCCACCTGCTCCCAGTGCCACCCACACTGGTTTAAATGTAACTTAGATATTGGGTTTCACTATGTAAAGCGCTTTGAGTCACTAGAGAAAAGCGCTATATAAATATAATTCACTTCACACATACAATTTTCTTGTTAGAATTGCATCCAGGAACGTTTTAATGTATGTCATTTGTTTGCCCTGAATTTGCTCACAGTTTTTTTCAAAGTTCATTCTGGCTGTATTTTTGTATACAGGAGCAGAGAAGTGTACTACTTAAAGGCCACATGTTCCTTTGTGTATTTTGACCTAAGTGTACATTTTTGGTACCATATTGGGTTTTGTACTTTTAATATTTGATTTTGTTACTTTACTGAATATTTATTTTTTATATACATATGTATTTCTCTAAATATTTTATGGCACACCGAATGTGTCTCGCGCTTTGCACTTGTTAACGTGCCTTTTTTCCGGGATTGCAAATTGACGCTGCTTTAAAAAGTACTTGAATTGCTGTAGACAAAGTTTAGCTGGCTGACTTTGGCTAAAATGATAGTTATGTTTCACAAAACATTGTCTCACTCTTGTTAGCTAGCTAGCAAGGTAGAAGCTAACATTCTTACCGAGGTTAAGACCGCATCCTCCCTCCAAATGTCCGACATCATGACTCTGCTTTAAATGCTCGCGTATCACAGATATACTGCCAAAAAAACAGGCTCTGCTTTGCAAAATGAGCAAGGTTTACAGGGGAAATATCCTCAAACTTTACATGTTATCACTGCTGTTGTTTTTGCGAGTGACCCACTTCCACACAGAAAAACACAAGTGATGATGTCACGACTAATGTAAATAAATTGAATTGTCGCCGACAAATTTTACTGTCAACATTTGTCAACATTGTCGACTAATCATTGTAGCCCTACATGCAAGACGACTGGAACAAACTATGTGACCGTATTGAGTCATGTGCGTCCAGTGGTAACATTCGAGGTGTTTTTGTAGGCCCAATCCCAAACAAGTCATCTCCACTCCCTTCCCGAGCTGGTGAATTCCTGACTGATCTGGAATCTCAGCTGACACGTTGGGGTGAGCATTATAGCATTCTCTATGGCCAGCCTGTCATAGCCAACACACTGGCAATAACTGCTGCTGTCCCTGAGCTCCCTTGTATGACTGGCCTGGATGCTGACATCACCATTAAGAGGTCAAATCTGCCATAAACGCCTTTAAAAACAACAAGTCTCCCGGAGCTGACGGCCTCCATTCTAAGGCTTTCAAAGCAGGTGGGGATGCACTCGTCTCTGTTTTACACCGTCGGTTTGTGTCTTGCAGGAACAATGGATTTCTCCTAGATGTGTTCCGAGATGCGGACATCATCACTATCGATAAGAACAAAGGAGACCGTGCAGACTGATACAACTACAGAGGAATTTCTCTGCTCAGTGTTGCCGGAAAGATATTTGTTCCAACTGTTCTACCACGACTACAAGTCCTTGCAGACCGTATCCTCCCTGAAAGCCAGTGTGGGTTTCATATTGGTCGCTCCACAGTAGACATGGTGTTCTGTCTTCGAGGAAAAGTGCATTGAACAACAAAAACCTCTGTTTTTGGTATTTGTGGACTTGACTAAGGCCTTAGACTACGTCAGCCGATCTGGACTCTTCTTTGTTCTGCAAAGACTTGGCTGCCCCCCTAAACTGTTGAAGGTGATCACTGAATTCCATAATGGCATGAAGGCAAAGGTATAATTTGAAGGCATTTGCTCTGACGAATTCTAGATGAGATGTGGGGTGAAGCAGGGTTGTGTTCTTGCTCCTACCCTCTTTGGAATATCTTTCTCTGCCCTACTACGTTGCGCTTTCCCCAAATATTTTGGCATCCTCTTACATACCCGCAGCTCAGGAAAACTTTTCAATCTATTTAGACTGCAGGCTAAAACCAATGCAAGTCATTTCAAGGTGCTTTAACTGCTTTATGCTGATGATGCTGCTTTTGCCACCCACTCAGAGGCTGAACTACAACTGCTCTGCACATCTTTTGACTCTGCATGCCAAGACCTCGGCTAGCACATTAGCTTAAAAAAGACAGTTGTCCTTGCCCAACCTGCAACCCTGAACCCTGCTATCTCAATCTCCAACACAGCTCTATCTGTAGTGGACAAAATCACCTACCTGGGATCCACAGTCTCTAACACCAACAACCTTGATGCAGAACTTGACATGTGCATTGGAAGGGCATTGTCAATTTTTGGCGATTAGACAAAGCGTGTCTGGCACAACAATAATCTTTCCTTGCTCCTCAAAGTATGTGTATACCACACTTGTGTACTTAGTACTTTACAGTACGTATCTGAGTAATAGACAACATACTGCAGGCACGAACATCGCCTCAATGCATTTCATTACCGCTGCCTTCATTCCATACTGTGCGTTTGTTGGAAGGACCATGTAACCAACTCACTCATACTATAAAAAACAAGCTTCAGCAACCTGTACACAACTCTTTGCCAATGCCATCTCAGATGGGCTGGACACATTCATCGTATGGATGATGCTTGCCTCCCCAAACTCTAATTGAATGGTAAACTAGTCAATGTTTTGCGCAAACAAGGACATCCCCGCCTACGTTTTAAAGACGGAATTTAAGAGGGGTCTTAAACATTTCTCCATCAACATTGACAACTGGGAGGCTCTTGCAATTGAAAGATCCAACTGGCGTGCAGCAATTAACAATGGCTGCAGAGTCTCTCAGGAAGCATACAAGTCATTCTTTGAAGAGATACCCTTAAAACGGGAAGCAGTTCGTCACATGCGACAGGAACAGCCATAGTAGTAGTAATAATTAAACATATATACTGTATATATATACACATACATACATAAATCATGCGTGCACTGAGAAATCCATTCAGGTACCGCTGCAAAGCATGAAAAAGACACAGCGAAACAGCCAATCGGAGTCTACCTCTTATCGGCCCACTTCTGGGTACGTGGAAGTAAACAGAATCATTATGATTTCCGATAAAAACAGAATCTAAATGTGGAAAGTCGCGGAAATTGGTGCAATGTGACTGAGATGCTGTCATTGAGAAGAAAAGGGGAAATCATTTTTACCGTGAACTGGTCTAACACTCCCCTCCGTGGAGCTGTGCCAGACAGGGGCCAGGACGGCTCCTACACGGCATCCCTGCACAGTGCACTCTTCTGGGGCCATTTCTGTGCTTGCCTCCGGGACACACGGCCACCTCAAACTACCAAACTAACTCTAAAATGCAAAGACGAACATTTCCCAAATGACTTTTAGGTGTAAGGTGATATGTTTCTTTTGCAAACATGATGACTACTTGTCGCCATAAAGCTGTGTGATAAACACCTGATAATTGCAGCCAGTTGTGAATGCGATCACCGATTAAACATCTTCATCAAATTCATGATAACTTGACAGCTTTTAATAATATAGTTGGATAACCGTAGTGTTATAAAACCTCTCTACTTGATGTACAGCTTGCTTTTCTTTGTATTCAATTGGTACGACTTGAGCAAACAACAGTAATTACCCGGTAACATTTCCAAAAGTGTTTTGTATAAATCTTCTTTTCTTAAAGTTCATGTACTACAATGCACTGAATTTATTAGTTCTACTATTTCTGCATAATTAATACAGTCTGTTTTGTCCGTGTCAATTTAAAAATTAAACACATGACATTGTTCTGACCTGATACATGCTATACAAAAAAACATTTTCACCATGCAAAGATTCATTTTGCATCGAATCGTAATGTTTTAAAATGTATTGTTAGTGAATCGTATCGTAACCCATGTATCCAGATTCATATCGGATCGACATTTACTGTAGAGATACAACATATATATTACACTTGATATGGTATATCATGTTAAAGGTCTGTGAATGAACATAAATACCATACATACTTTATTTTATTGTGTATAATTTTATTAACATTAATTTAAATGTTTTTGTAGGGACAAGTGGTAGAAAATGGATAAATGGATATACTGAGTGTAATTATAATCAATACAAACACAATGATGGATGTGTGGTCTTTACAAGATGATTACACAACTGCATTGCACATTACACTGCACACAGTTGACTTGTTCAAAGGGAACTGGACTTTTTTTATTTTATTTTGCTTATCGTTCACAATATTTATGAGATTAGAAGACACTTGGGCCGGCGACCCCCTCCGCCCTCCCTTGTCTCTTAATCTCGTTGTTCTGGTTTCAGTCCTAGAACATCTGGAATCTGTCCATAAGGAGGGGGGTACTGTCACAGTGCAAATTCGAACCCGCTTTTCTCCGGCAGCTGGGTCTACAAGCCCCTCCGCTGGCAGCGGGCCGAGACACGCCCCTGCTCACGCTGGCCGCATCACGCTCACATGCCGGCAAGGCTGTGGGCGATCAGCAATCAACATACCTGGGACTGATGAGGACAAGCTGTATTTAGACCAGTGGACCCAAGGATCCTCGCCGGAACTTAGTCTTCTTTACCGTAAGCCGATAACCCAGTTTTATGCTCTCTGCGTTTTCCCCTCCGTGTTTCATTGTTTTTCCTTGTCGTCCTCGCCAGCAATCTGCCTTTGTCCCCGCATGATCGAGCTGTGCGCCTCGACTTCCCTTTTGTACTTTGGACTGCCACCCTCAATCCTCGACCCCTCGCATGGACACGTACTCTGACGCCTCTCACTCACCCTGGATCATCTGCCTGCCTCACGGAATGCCTTCCTGCCTGTTCCTTCTCCTTGTTTCAACATTTGGTAAACACTACAGCTAATCACACACACAGCCTCACGCACACACCTTGGATCTAGACACACTCCATTTCCCCCTGTTTAATTTATAGAATTATTGTTGATTATTATATATATTGTAATATATATCATCAAATTCATAGTGCAATACCGCCCCCTTTTGTCTGTGCCGTCAACTCCCTCCTGCATACATAACAGGACACTGAGGAACTCTTTTTGTAGCGTACTAACAAATCGCCATGCTACGGTATTAGCCGTAAAAGCTAATTAGGGCAAGAGATAAGCAAGCTTCTACGTCAACATAAAACACATTTAAGTTTGTAATGCACAACACTGTGATATGACAATAACTTGTACTGACTAAACATGAACAAACATATTACAGTATCTGGGAAGTACTAGCTCACATTTCATGTTTTGTTTGTACACAGCTGAGCTAGCCAGATAGTGTATGTACTTTAGTTCTACTAACACGCATGACGTGCTGTGTGTATCATGGTCCATGTTAAAGAGACTCATTCGATGGACAGTTCTTTGTCTGGTGCAGCTGTCTGGAGGACGTTTCCTGTTGATTTTGGGTAAGCAATCCATTTATGTCGTAATAGCTTCTCTCCAAGTTCCACCTTTATATCGTTGTCGCTCTCCTGGCTTTCGTCTGATCCAAGGTCTGACCATCTTTTTCATGCTCAGTTCTATAAGCAGTATTTCATCCTCCATAATTTCAGCTTCAAAAAGATAAGGTTGTGAATCCTCATTTGTCCTAAAATAGTCGTCTTTGTTGTCTGTTACCAATCTGCCATGATTATAACACACTTGTTTGATTCCGGAAGTGGAAACACAGTTGTTGCCAGAAGTCATAAGTCAGACGTGCGCTGCTATGGACACAGAAATCAATGAGCGGAATAAATCAGTCTTGGAAATTATTAAAATGATCAAAATAGGGTAATATTGAACATATTACATATTGTTAAGAACATGTCTGTTACTACTTTATAATTTATAAACGTCGATGGAGGGTTTTAAAGTTGTTTTAGAGGGCTTTCAAGGCTACAGCGGTGACTCCCATTAGCCGCATCTGTCAAGTGATTTGCTATCATCTTTAAAATCCTAAAAAAAAAGACGTGTGTTCTTGTCTCTCATAGTTATCGTGAACGATTGGCAGAATTCCAAAGAAATAGTGTGGTTCCCCTTTAAGACCTAAACAGCAGGTGTTGATAAAATACTTCCCTGATGTGAGATGTTATATCATGTTGTTGAAGCACAACCACTTGTGCTAATTAAAATGCATTTTGTCACATCTTCATTTACACAAATTACATAGAGTACCAAAGAATACGCGTATCGATAAGGAATATAAATATCGGTATCAGTATTGATCAAATCCTAACGATATATTCATCCATAGCCAAGACACAACAAAAGGTAGACAAACTGATCATTTCAATTGATGAGGGTCTTCAGCCATTGTCTGTCGTTGATATTATTTTACAAAATAACCATGTGATTTTCCTTAATGTAATTTGATAAGTGTGTCTGAAACAAATAAACCATACAATACCATACAGCAAAGTCTGATGTTAAATGATTTTCTTTTGTATCTTAATTAATATATTGCATCATTAAAAATCAGTTCCTTTGAGACTTTTCAGAACACTGGGCCCCTATTAAAACTGAATCATCAACTCTTTATTTTCAAATCAGTAGATTTTCAGAGCAATACTTGTCGAGTCCTTGTAACGGTTTGTTCCTGCATTAGAAAATAAGTGTTGGGAAGTATTTTATGTGTAGGAAGCAACAGATTTGCTCGATGCCATTTCATTATGAGGTCTCATTGTTTAAATTAGACAAAGGAGAAATTACACAGGACTCAATGCGAGACATGGACTTGACCCAAGTCACAAAAGATTGTTCAATTCAAAAACAAATTCAGGAATTCGGCTCTTGATTGTTTGCTTGTCTCACCAAATCCATCTTACCTCTTGGAGAATGATGCCGCCACATAATGTTCGGCTCTGGACGACCCACCGCAAAGCACATGAGATTGACATTGCTGCCCTCATTTACTGCGATGTCCTTGGATACATTTGTGATCCTGGCAGGGACTGAGGAGAAAAACAAAAGAATTATGATTGATGATTTGTACTAAATGACATGTGAGCAAAGGGTACCCAAAAACCATGAAAACGATAATTAGTTTAAAAAATATCCCAGGGTTTGGGACTCAATTACCATGAAATTAGATGACAAGTATGACATTTCTGAGCCTCGTTGCGTTACACGTCACTGAGTTGTGTCATTAGGATCATTGGCAAAATGTTCATTTGACAAGCATGCTTGCAGACTGAATTGGACTGATACTCTCACCAACTGACCATCTCTGAGTGTGTGTGTGTGTGTGTGTGTGTGTGTGTGTGTGTGTGTGTGTGTGTGTGTGTGTGTGTGTGTGTGTGTGTGCGTGCATGCGTTTGTGTAAACAGATGTGTGACACTCAAATCAGTTTTAATAGTTCATGTAGTAAATAGGGTACTTATCAAATGCCCATTAATGATCATCTTGAAATAAAGTATAACAGCAGTGATATTTCCATCGCAAAATCAGAAATGAATGCTGACTTTGATATGACGAGTACCTGAGAAAATCACAGTGTGAAATGCTAAACTGAATTCATTCAACGTTTGACTTTGCTGACTCATTAAGCATGAAGCTCTGTTTGTAATTATTGTCCCTGTGTGCAGTCTGGGTTTCAGTCATAACCTTCCAGTAATGTGAATACCTAATTGATAAGATTAAAAAAATATAAATATATTATATTTTAAAGAATACAATACTTGGACGTAGGACTGCTTCACAGAAACACTGTTGCAACATTCGGAAATGACTGTACATCACATGAACTTTCACACAAAGCTGATGCAAGAGGCGGGTCATAATTCTAAAAATGAGAGAAAATGACATGCCACTTCATCATCGTAGGCTGCCCACCAGATAATACGTATTGCCTACATGATCTCAAAAGTGGACAATAAAATAGGGAAATATAGCATAAAAAATTAAATTAATAAGTGTTGTTTTAGAAATACTCTAAATATAAACCATACAATAAACATTATTTACTACTCCATTTGTTCTGATGAAGACACATTTAAATTGTAGAATTGTCTGTGTCTTTGTCGCTGTGATGTTATTGCATTTATAAAAAAAAAAAAAAAAGTGCAGAGGGGTGGAACCATAGACATCTTATAAGTAGACGCAGCATTGGCTGCTGTGACGTGAGAAATTTGGCCGCCATCTTTAAGTGGTGATGAGAAGCCAGCGAGCAGCCTCAACTGACAGTTGACAGGTAGAAAACAAAGATGCCGTTGAAAATAGGAATCGGGGGATTACTTTTCACAAGTTAGATTTAACATTAACGTACTATTGGTTGTCCATCCATCCATTTTCTACCGCTTATTCCCTTTGGGGTCGCGGGGGGCGCTGGAGCCTATCTCAGCTACAATCGGGCGGAAGGCGGGGTACACCCTGGACAAGTCGCCACCTCATCGCAGGGCCAACACAGATAGACAGACAACATTCACACTCACATTCACACACTAGGGCCAATTTAGTGTTGCCAATCAACTTATCCCCAGGTGCATGTCTTTGGAAGTGGGAGGAAGCCGGAGTACCCGGAGGGAACCCACGCAGTCACGGGGAGGACATGCAAACTCCACACAGAAAGATCCCGAGCCCGGGATTGAACCCAAGACTACTCAGGACCTTCGTATTGTGAGGCAGATGCACTAACCCCTCTGCCACCGTGAAGCCCGTACTATTGGTTGTATTTTGTGAAAATAATATTACCACAGAGTTGAGAAGGAGCAAAGATCTTCAATAGTACTGAAATCGTAGCCGCTAGCAAACAAGAGTATGACCATAATAGAATTGCTTGTCAATGAAATTAATTAAATTAAAAAATGTCATACTTGAATAACAAAGTTGAAATAAATGATGAAGATAAATATTGTAAAAGCCAACAGGGGTAAAAGTAAGGACCACAGTCCAGATTGTGTAGGGGGGGTAATATAAAATAACAAACTTTCAGCCCCACCTATAACAACATTCACCGGCCGCCACTGATTATGATTAATTCTCATTTTAGGCAAAGTATAAGACAATACTTTCTTAACAGTATAATTGTAACCAGAAATAAGTCTTCAAGTAACAATATTCAAATACTAACATTGTTGGGTAAGACATAATTTGGTTTCATTTTGAATCCAGTGAAACAGATTGGTGGTTTTAGCTGATATAAAGACTTTCAGGTGTTTATATATGTTTAAGTATTTGGCAGACGCTTTTATCCAAAGCGACATACATAAAAAATACATAAAACAATCACTGTAAACATGATCATTTAAGGGAAGAATGTAATACAAAATCTCAATACAAAGTGTCAAGACAGAATAAACTCTCTGCTGCTGCAGCAACAGAGATACAGTCTATAGGTCCCTAAGATATATAGATATCTAATGTATTCATACATTGTTTATGTAGGATATACGCATGTATATATAACCTAATCATATTGTTTCTTGAATTTAAAAATAGCTGACCGTTTTTTCCCCCTTCTCTGGGATTACATTCCCAGTTTTGATCTCGGACGTCTGGTCACTTATAGCATATTGTCAATTGGGGGTCGCAGCTAGCTGCGGGGTTGTTCTTCCAACGCAAAATAGACGGCTCCGGACGACAGCGTGAAGGTAGGCTTGGATTTATTGACATTAAACAGTCACTACCACAAAACACAAAGATACAACCAAAAAAGGCAAGTGTGCCTAAAACATATGAAGCTTCTAATTAACAAAAACTAGGACATGGACATGGAAACTTACTTTGTCAAAACGAGACATAAACCGAAGTGACATGACGACAATGCAGGCAGGACGAGTGATGAACAAGGTATGCTTAAATAACAGTGACATGATTGGTGACAGGTGTGTGTGAGTCAAAACGTGAAACAGGTGCGTGACGTGACAGGTGAAAACTAATGGTTGCTATGGTGACCAGACAAGGGAGTGAAAAGACAGAAACTAAACAAAACATGACTTAAAACAAAACATGATAATACAGACATGACAGAGCCCCTCCCTTAAGGACAGATACCAGTAGTCCAAGAAAAAAATACTTAACAAAAGTCATGGGAGGGCGGGAGGGGGACATGGCGGTGGGTCGCCAGACCACGTGTCCCCGTATCCACCGGGGCAGAGTTAGGTGGCGGCGGCGAGTGGAACGCCGCTGCAGCAGGCGAGGCGGGCGCCCAGGGAATGGCCACATTCGTGGCCGACTGGGAGGTGGGCGCACTTGGAGTGGCGGGCGACCAGGTAGCGGCCATATCCGTGGCCGACGAGGAGGCAGGCGCGTCGTCATCGTGGCAGGCGTGGCTTGGCGTGGTGAGTCAGGCGGCGAAGCTCGGCGTGGCGCGTCAGGCGGCGAAGCTCGGCGTGGCGCGTCAGGCGGCGAAGCTCGGCGTGGGTCTTGGTATAGGTCTTGGTCTTGGCGTGGGTCTTGGTCTTGGCATGGCAGGTCTTGGTCTTGGCATGGCGGGTCTTGGTCTTGGCATGGCGGGTCTTGGTCTTGGCATGGCGGGTCTTGGTCTTGGCATGGCGGGTCTTGGTCTTGGTCTAGGTCTTGGCATGGCGGGTCTTGGTCTTGGTCTTGGTCTTGGCATGGCGGGTCTTGGTCTTGGACTTGGCGTGGAGGGTCTTGGTCTTGGACTTGGCGTGGAGGGTCTTGGTCTTGACATGGAGCTGGTGCTAGCCTTGGTGCGGCGACAGGTGCTAGCCGTGGAGCTGCGACAGGTGCTAGCCTTGGAGCAGCGACAGGTGCTAGCCGTGGCTCTGGTGCTAGCCTTGGCGCTAGCCGTGGAGCAGGAACTGGAGCAGGTGCTAGCCGAGGAGCAGGAACTGGAGCAGGTGCTAGCCGAGGAGCAGGAACTGGAGCAGGTGCTAGCCGAGGAGCAGGAACTGGAGCAGGTGCTAGCCGAGGAGCAGGAACTGGAGCAGGTGCTAGCCGAGGAGCAGGAACTGGAGCAGGTGCTAGCCGAGGAGCAGGAACTGGAGCAGGCGCTAGCCGAGGAGCAGAAACTGGAGCAGGTGCTAACCGAGGAGCAGGAACTGGAGCAGGTGCTAGCCGAGGAGCAGGAACTGGAGCAGGTGCTAGCCGAGGAGCAGGAACTGGAGCTGGTGGCGTTTGCAGGCCCCCCGGAGATGCTGGTGGCGTCTGCAAGCCCACCGGAGATGCTGGTGGCGTCTGCAAGCCCACCGGAGATGCTGGTGGCGTCTGCAAGACCACCGGAGATGATGGTGGCGTCTGCAAGCCCACCGGAGATGATGGTGGCGTCTGCAAGCCCACCCGGGCTGAGGTTAGCCATGAGCATGGCGGAGGCGGTCTAGCTGGGGGTTGCGGCTTTACATGCCGACGGACTAGTGGTGGAGGACGGGCTGGAGGTTGCTGCCTGGTTGGGTGCATCTGAGTCACCCCACCAGCACAGCTCCCGGTCCCAGCCCCCCCCCCTCAAGGAGCGGATACCAGACGCGCTCCCTGAGGTCTGGCATCTTCTTTAGGGGTGGGTGTAGGGGGGTAGACTCCTCCCCACTAAATTGTCCAAAATGTCTATTCCCTACCCCCACTTTAGACTGGGTCTGAAAAAATCTAAATTTAGAGACAATTTTCTCAAAAGGATTTTTCTTTGAAACAAAGTCCATAGTGGGCGGCTGACAGAGGGTGTAAATAGACTCAAAAAAAAAATCTTGGTTTCTGACGTCATCACCAGTGGGCGGGATTACGTCATCAGCACAGGTCTCCTGCGGCGGGAAGGAAGAATGGGCTGGTTGTGGAATCTTGTTGTCCGGATGAAGATTTTGGGGGAACAACGCGTTATGCTGGCGAGAAAAAGCCTTTCTGGCTGGCTTCCATTTTTGCCAGTGCGTCTCCATCACCTCCTCGTGGCCGGTCTGCGGAAGAACGTATGCTGCCTGCATTCTGTCACGTGGGGGTCGCAGCTAGCTGCGGGGTTGTTCTTCCAACGCAAAATAGATGGCTCCGGACGACAGCGTGAAGGTAGGCTTGGATTTATTGACATTAAACAGTCACTACCACAAAACACAAAGATAAAACCAAAAAAGGCAAGTGTGCCTAAAACATATAAAGCTGCTAATTAACAAAAACTAGGACATGGACATGGAAACTTACTTTGTCAAAACGAGACATAAACCGAAGTGACATGACGACATTGCAGGCAGGACGAGTGATGAACAAGGTATGCTTAAATAACAGTGACATGATTGGTGACAGGTGTGTGTGAGTCAAAACGTGAAACAGGTGCGTGACGTGACAGGTGAAAACTAATGGTTGCTATGCTGACCAGACAAGGGAGTGAAAAGACAGAAACTAAACAAAACATGACTTAAAACAAAACATGATAATACAGACATGACATATATAAGAATATTCTATTACTGTTAAGCAAACTATGAATAATAAAACATGCCAAAACATGTGTCCTTTATCATAGCTACACGTATGACAAAAAAACGCATGGAAATCAGTGGTATTCAGTGAGGTAAGATGAATTAAATGCACTGACAGTTCATTGCTCCTGCCAAATGAATTGCACTGAGTGGAGCGGATCACCACTCCAAGATGGCGGCCCCGCGTCTTGTCCTTGCCAGTTGGCAGTAGCAGTCGATGCTGCATCTACTTATAAGATGTCTATGGGTGGAACTGTACATGTATTCATAATTAGATTTGTACCGAGGATGTCGTTGTGGCTTGTGCAGCCCTTTGAGACACTTGTGATTTAGGGCTATATAAATAAACATTGATTGATTGATTGATAGATTATTAAGTAAAGATCTTTGGTTCAGTACGGGGGAGCACCAATTTCCCACTTACATCTACTGTGACAATAAACGGTAATAAAGATAAACCACAGTAAAACGGTTAATATTATAATAAAAAATTTTAAATTGTCGTAAAATCGTAATTTATAACGGATAAAGTTCCGCGCTGGTTAGCGTTAACTCGTTAGCTAGCGTAAATGCTAACATGAATACATTAACGTATTCCCCATTGAGTAACGTCATACCACAATCTAAACTTGTATACAAACATTGCTATATGAGCAACTAAGATATTTATTTTTAAACAAATTTAAATCTAGATCGATCTATCCTCGGAGGAATATTACGTGAAGTGTCGACAAAGGAAGTGAACTAGCTTGGCGTCACAACACTTGTTTTGTCTTTATTATTTAAAACAAAAACACTCTAAAACCTTTGCAAATTAAAATGAAAAAAGATAAAGGTTAAAATAGTTTTATTAGACTGTATTTGATTGAATAGTCATTATCTAGAACAGTGGTTCTTAACCTTGTTGGAGGTACGGAACCCCGCCAGTTTCATATGCGCATTCACCGAACCCTTCTTTAGTAAAAAATACAATGTTTTTGTTTTTCAAATTCAAGACAAAGTTATATGTTTTTTACTGGTGCACAAAATGAACTGTGCATGAACCACAACAAATTACACACCTGCAAATCAGATGGAAAATTAGAGGGAACATTGTTTGGAGGTATCCATAATACGCCGATAGGGAGAAGTTTTTATTTCCACGATGAGTTGGGTGTATCTTGACCTCCGCGGCGGAAGCTACGCCAAACCCCTGAAGCCGACTCACCGAACCCCTAGGGTTGGATCGAACCCAGGTTAAGAACCACTGCTCTAGAAGTTAAAAAAATATGGTGTCACAGAACATTTTATTTATTTATTGGACAATTATATTTTAGCAGATTTTATTTGACTGTGTGTTCCATTTAAAATAAATAAATCTGTTTCAATAAAAGTCAAGCAATTTTATGTTTTGCATTTTGTCCCTTTACTGTACTGGAAATGTACCTAACTGTTACCTTATAACCAAGGTATATACTGAACAAGTATTACGGTGTATCATTACATCACTAGAAGTACTTTTCATCTGTACCTACAGTACATGGTATAATGTTGTATGCAAGGCCAATTACGCTAACTCACCATAAATAATGCTGCAGGGTGTGTATAGATTGCAAAAAAAGGAAACCACATGTGAAGTTTGCTAACCACCTTTGATGATGAAATATATTTAATTATGTGATTACTTATTGACAATATATATTTAAGTCTACAATAGGGGCGACATGGCGTGGTGGGTAGAGCGGCCGTGCCAGGAATTTAAGGGTTGCAGAGTCCCCAACTCTTGCCATCCAAATCACTGCCGTTGTGTCCTTGGGCAGGACACTTCACCCTCGCCCTTAGTGCCGCTCACACTGGTGAATGAATGATGGGTGGTGGTCGGATGGGCCGTAGGCGCAAACTGGCAGCCTCGCTTCCGTCAGTCTACCCCAGGGCAGCTGTGGCTACGAATGTAGCTTACCTCCACCAGGTGTGAATGAATGATGGGTTTTCACTTCTCTGTGAAGCACTTTGAGTGACTTGAAAAGCGCTATATAAATGTAATCCATTATTATTATTATTATTATATAATTAATAGACCCATTTGTATAATTAGATTGATACAAAATGTGTTATGAAATATTGTAATGAGTATCTAATTGAATTAATGTTTGGAGGGGTACAAAAAAAAAAGTACAACATTTTATATCCCTTTTCATTTTGTCAAAACAACCTTTGTATTTTATTTGGTTTTGTTTGATTATTATGCTAATTACAAGGTGCTTTATGATTAATATTGTGATCACGGGCTAGGCAACCCTGAAGTAAAAATCACATGTCTGCCCGTGATGTCAGGTAAATATTTAAAATATAATTTACATTGAGATTGCAAGATAATTATAAACATTACATACATAAAACATTTGCAACAAGGTCACAACAACAACATGGCGAAACATAGTGTTTGCATCAAAGTACCAGCATCAAAACCAAAGAACAAATAAGCATGTCCGACTTTATGCTGTTATTCTGCAGCCTATTTGGTAAGCCGCAAAGTCAGATAGGCTCCAGCTCACCCGTGACCCTAATAATGACAAGTGGTATAGAACATTGATGGATGGATAATCTACATCAGCACTTTTCAAAGTCTGAGGGCGATCCCTGGAAGGATGTGAAAGGGACTTACTGTGCTTAGGGTTATATAAACCGCTAACATTAATTGAACAAGCAGCTACATTTACTCATATCCAGTAGCAAATATATGCAGGTGAAGGTTTAAGGTGAACAATATACCTTTGGGAAACTTTGGCATATTGATACCCTCCCTGTAATAAATACATAGATACAGTAGACGCACAGTGCATTTACCGTAAATTCCGGACTATTGCTTGAATTGACATGAAGTCACTTGTGGCTCATTGAATACGCGTGGTGGTCCAGCCAGTGTCTGTTCTCAACGAGTACTAGGCGCCATTAAGACTTTCTCGAAGAAAAAGGGGCCCTATGCTTGCGTGGTTTTCCGCTGTACGAACCATTGAAATCGCGAAAAGGATAAACGTTTCTTCAGAGTTTCTCGGGAGGTTATCAAGAAGGGCGGAAGAGTGCAATATTTTACAAAACGACAAGGAGAAAAGTGGCACACACTGCAGTCCAAGGGAGCATAATCAAAGAATGCACAAGTTTGCAGTGATCACTTCGGGAAAGGTTTGTTTGATATTTTTTACCATCCATCCATCTATTTTCTTCCACTTATCCGAGGTCGGGTCATGGGGACAGCAGCCTGAGTAGAGAAGCCCAGACATCCCACTCCCCAGCTACTTCGTCCAGCTCCTCCCGGGGAATCTCATGGCATTCCCAGGACAGCCGGGAGACATAGTATTCCCAACGTGTCCTAGGTCTTCCCCATTGCCTCTTACCGGTCGGACGTGCCCTAAACAATTCCCCAGGGAGGCGTCTGGGTGGCATCCTGACAAGATGCCCGAACCACCTCATCTTGCTCCTCTCGATGTGGAGGAGCAGCAGCTTTACTTTGAGCTCCTCCCGGGTGACAGAGCTTCTCGCCCTATCTCTAAGGGAGATCCCCGCCACCCGACGGAGGAAACTCATTTCGGCAGCTTGTACCCGTGATCTTGTCCTCAGCTCAGCTCCTTCTTTACCACAACGGATCGATACAGTTTCCGCATTACCTAAGACGCCTCACTGATCCACCTGTCGATCTCACAATCCACTCTTCCCTCACTCGTGAACAAGACTCCGAGGTACTTGAACTCCTCCTTTTGGGGCAAGATCTCTTCCCCAACCCAGAGATGGCACTCCACCCTTTTCTGAGCGAAAACCATGGACTCGCACTTGGAGGTGCTGATTCTCATCCTGGTCGCTTCACACTTAGCTGCGAACCGATCCAGTGAGAGCTGAAGATCCCGGCCAGATGAAGCCATCAGTACCACATCATCTGCAAAAAGTAGAGACCTAATCCGACAGCCACCAAACCGGATACCCTCAACGCCCTGACTCCACCTGGAAATTCTGTCCATAAAAGTTATGAACAAAATCGGTGACAAAGGGCAGCCTTGGCGGAGTCCAACCCTCACTGAAAACGGGTCCAACTTACTGCCAGCAATGCGGACCAAGCTCTGACACTGATCATACAGGGAGTTGGCCGCCACAATCAGACAGTCCAATACCCCACACTCTCTGAGCACTCCTCGCAGGACTTCCCGAAGGACACGGTCGAATGCCTTCTCCAAGTCCATGAAACACATGTAGACTGGTTGGGCAAAGTCCCATGCACCCTCAAGGACTCTGCCGAGAGTATAGAGCTGGTCCACATATTATTTTACATTTAGTATTTCCCATTTAAGTTATCTTGATATTATTTGTATTTATTAAAACACATTTTTGCTACGAGTGTTTTGAAAAGCACCAACTCGGCAAGTCGAAATAAAAGAAAGCAAATGCGAGCAAAACCTAAGAGTTAAGCTTTTCCCAAAGGCAGGAATCATAACTGAAGCTTTCAGCACTTACAGTGTTGACATCTATAGTTATATTTTGATGAAGACAAAAACACGCGTAATCGTAAATAGCGCGTGCAACAACAACAAAGCAAGCAAACATTGCTGTCGACGCTAAGTTAAATCAAAAACAGTGCATTATTTATCCAGGAGAGTCTTAATCCAATTTCCCTGACCCAGCCAAAGACGTTGTAGACATCCATGCGTTTCCATGTTTTATTCTATTTTGTCGTGTAGAATGATGTTAGAACATAAGATAGTTCGACATGTCTGGGAACCCCACCGATATAACCTTGATATGACTCGACAAATCTTTTTTGATAAAGTATATGGATTGATTTGTTGCTCGTATCTGCTTTTTGGAAGAAGATCTAGGCCCCTTGTGTACTTGGAGAGTTTGTGCGCTGCTTGCTGTACAACATCCAACTTGGCTTGGTTGACCACCATTGTTTTACACATCCGGGAAGAAGTCCTGTGACGGAATAGAAGCAATAAGCTGCCACATTTTTCCTGCAACGGTGCAGCTAATTTATGGAATTTTCTTCGCTGACAGGCATAATGCAAATAATTTTCATAAAACAGATGCAAATTCATGGAAATTATGTGTTATTGTTTGTGCTATAGCGCAATCTTTTGGACAAGTTTGCTAACTGCAGTAATCCGTGACAGTATTTTCTGCTGTTTAAAGCTTTGAACCGGAAGTAAAAGTGCCGTTACATCTTCTAATCATCCATCGCATTTCTACTAGTATGGATTAATTAATCACTTCATACAACGTTTGTAGGATTTACAATATAACTAAAACAAGCCTTACTTACAAACTGTCTATTTGAGTGTTTTCATGTATATTTGTACGTCTATAACAGTGGTTCTTAACCTGGGTTCGATCGAACATTAGGGGTTCGGTGAGTCGGCCTCAGAGGTTAAGCGGAGCCTCCGCCAAAGAGGTAAAGACACATCCGACTTATTGTGTAAATAAAAACTTCTCCCTATTGGCGTATTATGGATATCCCCAAACAATGTTCCCTCTAATTTTCTATCTGATTTTCAGGTTGTTTGATTGATGGATTGAAACTTTTACTAGCAGATTGCAAAGGAAGAGAAACAGTACAGTTTACACAGTACAGTACATATTCCGTACAATTGACCACTAAATGGTAACACCCGAATACGTTTTTCAACTAGTTTAAGTCGGGGTCCACGTTAATCAATTCATGGTAATGTGTGTAAGGTGTGTAATTTGTTGTGAGTTCATGCACTGTGTTGGTTTTGTTCTTTGAACAAAGTGACGTTCATGCACGGTTCATTTTGTGCACCAGTAAAAAAACATTTCTTGAATTTGAAAAATATATATATATAATTTTCACTAAAGAAGGGTTCGGTGAATGCGCATACAAAACTGGTGGGGTTCGGTACCTCCAACAAGGATACAAACCACTATCCTATAATGTAATGAAGCTAGCGTCTTTAGCATTAGCTAATATGCTAACACGTTTACGAGTGCCTGTGTTAGTATTATTAAGTTACAATGGCATTGTTTTTGTATTGTTTCAGTTTTGTAAATTCCTCAGTACATTCACAAAGGCGTCACGTGGAGTTTTTTAGTCTGTTTAGTTGATTATAGAGCAAGCTTCCGCAACTAGTGGGTCCATGACGATCACGTCTGTTTTGTTTAATCAGCCGTTTTAATTTTCCACAGAGAAGGTACTGGTCTAGTGGAATATCACAATATGTATAGTATTTTCTTCCTGCAATATCTCAGAATGCTATTCCAGCCTCATCCATCTGCCAGGTCGAGTAGGCATCAATTGAAGCAAATGGAGATTCCATGGTCACACTTGTTTGTGTGCGTGAGTACAGTGGAGTGTGACAGTACCTTGACAAGTTGAAAAAGCAAAACTGCAACCCTGAACAGGATAATTGGTAGAAAATGGATTTCTGTTGTCTCACATGCTTGGTACAGGGTTTTCTTTGTTATAGTTGTGATATATGTACTGCTATATTTTCAAATGTTGCCACTTTTGCTTCCGTTTTTTTCATTTTAACTACCGGTAATTACAGTTTGAGTTTCACAGGCCTTCATCCTCCCGGGTCCTCATTTAAAAATATGTATGTGGATTCGAACATAAAATAAGCATAGCTTAGAATGTATGTGGGCGAAAACCAATTCAGATTTATAAAAGCATGCTGCACACACTGTATGCAGAAGAGTTCCTTGCCAGGTTCTTCCCAAGTTCTTCATACATGCCAACTACATGAATATGGTGATGATTTAAAAAATCACGTGTTGGACGGTTATTGTTAATAAAGGAAGATGGACATGGCGACTCCAAAAAAGGTGATTTTTTTCAAATTGGTGCTGAATACATCGAGCACCTTGAGAATATTTTTGAGGGTTGAGTTACACATCTAATAAAAATAACAATGGCAATATATGACCAATCTTAGTGTCAGCTCTTGCCATTATGTTGCTGAGGTAAAGAAAAACATGTTCATATTTTAGCCAAGCATGTGTCCAATTTTCTTTTATTTTTCTTTTATCTTTTTTTTTGTCAAGTAATGCAAAGCAGACATTGTGTTGCATGACACACAAAGTTGGTACACATATAAGATGTTTTAAATATATTATTGGGACAATAAATGTGTTTTTTATACATTGAGTGCTAATAATAATGATAATATTGATTACATATTGGCTGTGCGTGGCTGCGTAAGATCGAAGTATTTACATTCAACCATGTTAGAAACTCCTAAAAGTAAATATATTGAAAAAAAATAAATGTAATTATAAACTGACTGATTTAACAATATACCGTGCATTCAGAAAGTACTGTATTCACAGAACTTCAATTTTTCCACATTTTGTTTTGTTATAGCCTTATTCCAAAATTTAAAACATTCATTTGTGTCCTCAAAATTCTACAGACAATACCCCATAATGACAATGTGGAAGGGTTTTTAAAAATATTTTTTTTTTACTTTTTGCTTATTTTTTTAAAATGAAAAACTTAGAAAAAGTACATGTACATAAGTATTCACAGCCATTGCTCAATAGTTTGTTGATGCAGCTTTGGCAGCAATTACAGCCTCAAGTCTTTTTGAACACAATGCCACAAGCTTGGCACAACTATCTTTGGGCAGTTTCGCCAATTCCTCGTTTCCCTTTCTTCTTTGTAGCACCTTTTTAGCTCCATCAGGTTGGAAAGGAAGTGTCCAGCCAATTTTAGATTTCTCCAGAGATGTTCAATCGGATTCAAGTCTGGGCTCTGGCTGGGCCACTCAAGGACATTTACAGCGTTATCCTGAAACCCTCAGATATCTTGGCTGTGTGCTTCGAGTCGTTATCCTGCCGACTCTCAGTTCAAAGCGCTCTAGTAGGTTTTCATCCAGGATGTCTCTGTACATTGCTGCATTTATATTTCCCTCTATCCCGACTAGTCTCCAAGTTCCTGTCGCTGAAAAACATCCCCACAGCATGATGCTGCCACCACCATGCTTTGCTGTAGTGATGGTACTGGCCTGATGATGAGCCTTGCCTGGTTTCCTCCAAATCTTTGTTTCATCAGACCAGGGAATTGTGTTTCTCATGGTCTGAGAGTCTTTCAGGTGCATTTTGGCAAACTCTTTACTAAGAAATGGCTTCTGTCTGGCCCCTATACCATACAGGTCTGATTGGTTGCAGAGATGGTTGTCTTTTTGGAAGGTTCTCCTCTCTGTAGCTCTGACAGAGTGACCATTGGGTTCTTGGTGACTTCAATGACTAGGGCCCTTCTCCCCTGATCGTTCAGTTTAGACAGCTGGCCAGCTCTAGGAAGAGTCCTGGTGGTTCTAACCTTCTTCCATTTAAGGATGATGGAGGCCACTGTGCTCATTGGGACCTTCAAGGCAGCAGATATTTGTCTGTACCCTTCCCCTGACTTGTGCCTCGAGATAATGCTGTCTCAAAGGTCTACAATCAATTCATTTAACTTCATGCTTGGTTTGTGCTCTGCCATGCACTGTCAAGTTTGGGACCATGTATTGTGCCTTTCCAAATCATGTCCAATCAACAGAATTGACCCTAGGTGGACTCCAATTAAGCTGTAGGAACATCTCAAGGATGATCAGTTAAAACAGGATGCACCTGAACTCGTTTTTGAGCTTCATGGCAAAGGCTGTGAATACTTATGTACATGCAATTTTTTAATTGTTTCATTTTTAATACATTTAAAAAATAATTATCATTATGCAGTGCTGTATGCTTAGCTTGTTCACTAGTATCACCGGTGCTACTAAATGAAAACAATTAGTAGCACAGATTTTTTTTGCAGCACAGAACATTTATTGTAGCAATATTAAATGTCTTAAATATTACAATTTCATTATTAACAATCAAACACGGTACACATGTGCACTCATACATATAGACACAATGCCATCATAAGGCCTACTGTAATGTTCAATTAAACACAGAGAACATCCATAAACTGTCGCTAACACAAGTGTAGGGCTGGGGGATATGGATCAAAACTCATATCCCGATATAGTTTGGCCCATAATCCAACCCATAAATGGAACTATTCGTTGACGTAACCAAATATCTCCACCATGCCTTGATTTTCAATTTTCGGGACTAATCGGGATCCAATATACACAAAAACAGGTACCAACAAGTAAGAAAAGTAGGTTTTGTATAACAGGATCCATAATAAAAGGGGAACATTATCACAATTTCAGAAGGGTTAAAACCATTAAAAATCAGTTCCCAGTGGCTTATTATATTTTTCGAAGTTTTTTTCAAAATTTTACCCATCACGCAATATCCCTAAAAAAAAGCTTCAAAGTGCCTGATTTTAACCATCGTTATAAACACCCGTCCATTTTCCTGTGACGTCACATAGTGAAGCCAACACAAACAAACATGGCGGAAAGAACAGCAAGCTATAGCGACATTAGCTCGGATTCAGACTCGGATTTCAGCGGCTTAAGCGATTCAACAGATTACGAATGTATTGAAACGGATGGTTGTAGTGTGGAGGCAGGTAGCGAAAACGACAATGAAGAAGAAACTGAAGCTATTGAGCCATATCGGTTTGAACCGTATGCAAGCGAAACCGACGAAAACGACACGACAGCCAGCGACACGGGAGAAAGCGAGGACGAATTAGGCGATCGCCTTCTAACCAACGATTGGTATGTGTTTGTTTGGCATTAAAGGAAACTAACAACTATGAACTAGGTTTACAGCATATGAAATACATTTGGCAACAACATGCACTTTGAGAGTGCAGACAGCCCAATTTTCATCAATTAATATATTCTGAAGACATACCCTCATCCGCGCTCTTTTCCTGAAAGCTGATCTGTCCAGTTTTGGAGTTGATGACAGCAGGCCAGGGAAGCTAGGGTCGATAGCTCGCTCATCTGCGGGAACAAACTGCCGCCATTGCTTGCCGTGCTATCGAGGTCCTTTGTCCCTGAATTGCTCACACACTCCGGCAGATTCAATGGGGGTCTGGCGGCAGATTTCTTTGATTTTATCGTTGGAAATGCATCTGCTTTGAGTGTCGCAGGATATCCACACATTCTTGCCATCTCTGTCGTAGCATAGCTTTCGTCGGTAAAGTGTGCGGAACAAACGTCCAATTTCTTGCCACTTTCGCATCTTTGGGCCACTGGTGCAACTTGAATCCGTCCCTGTTCGTGTTGTTACACCCTCCGACAACACACCGACGAGGCATGATGTCTCCAAGGTACGGAAAACAGTCGAAAAAACGGAAAATAACAGCTGATTTGACTCTGTGTTTGAGAAAATGGCAGATTGCTTCCCGACGTGACGTCATCGCTCCGAGAGCGAATATCAGAAAGGCGTTTAATTCGCCAAAATTCACCCATTTAGAGTTCGGAAATCGGTTAAAAAAATATATGGTCTTTTTTCTGCAACATCAAGGTATATATTGACGCTTACATAAGTCTGGTGATAATGTTCCCCTTTAAAGAGTCATTTTGAGACAAGAAAAAAGAAAACGTCTTGAAAATAATATAAGAAAAGTCAAATATAATCTCCAATCTTCTTTAAAAAAACCATTTAGCTATGCTTAGTTATTCAGCTAACAAAAACACAAAAGAAAAAAATTTGAAATAAATTGTCCTGGTGTAGGAGGACATGTTTAAAGGTCAGCAGCAACATGGAAATAATTGACATTTAACAATGATGTTTTTATAGGTAAACATTATTACAGGGCATGCGCACAAAGATGTTATCCAGGAACACCAACCTGCCAACTGCTTCATGATGCTGTGTGACAGGCTGTGTTCTGAAAATTACTTGTAAAAAAGTAATTAATTCTAGTTACTCCTTACTTTACCAACGACGTAATTAAATTACTAACAGAGTTAATTTTTAATAAATGTAATTAATTACGAGATAAACTAATTAATGTGTTACTTAAAAAAAAACTTTGAAAAATATCTGGCATAATGCAGTTGAGACAAGTTTCAGTGTGTGCCTTTTAAAAGGCGGTGCCTGTTGCCTAGTGACGTGTGACGTCAGCGTGTCCACTCAGTAGTCTGCGTTTGAGACGTTGTTATCTGAGCAGGCTAGCAGCGGCACTTTGTCGGCTCTGACGGCAGCTCTTTTGAATCTTTCACTGGTTTGTGTTACCTCTGCTTAAAGTTAAAGTACCACTTATAGTCACACACACACTAGGTGTGGTGAAATTACCCTCTGCATTTGACCCATCCCCTTGTTCCACCCCCTGGGAGATGAGGGGAGCAGTGAGTAGCAGCGATGGCCGCGCTCTGGAATCATTTTTGGTGATTTAACCCCCAATTCCAACCCTTGATGCTGAATGCCAAGCAGTAATAAATAGATTGAATGTGCTTCCATGGCTGTTGGTTCTTGTTAACAAAATACATAAAATTTGTTTTCATCTAAAAAAAAAAAAAAAAATTTTTTTTTAAATATTCTAAAAATAGCAACAATTCAAAAATCCTTTATGAATATATTTATTGAATAATACTTCAACAAAATATGAATGTAAGTTCATAAACTCAGTGAAGCACAAGCTCAGGTTTCTCACTAAAATGTCTGTCAAAAAGAACTATGAAAAGAAATGCAACAATGCAATATTCAGTGTTGACAGCTGGGTTTTTTGTGGACATGTTCCATAAATATTGATGTTAAAGATTTATTTTTTTGTGAAGAAATGTTTAGAATTAAGTTCATGAATCCAGATGGATCTCTATTACAATCCCCAAAGAGGGCACTTTAAGTTGATGATTACTTCTATGTGTAGAAATCTTTATTTATAATTGAATCACTTGTTTATTTTTCAACACGTTTTTAGTTATTTTTATATCTTTTTTTCCAAATAGTTCAAGAAAGACCACTACAAATGAGCAATATTTTGCACTGTTATACAATTTAATAAATCAGAAACTGATGACATAGTGCTTCTTTATCTCTTTTTTTCAACCAAAAATGCTTTGCTCTTATTAGGGGGTATTTGAATTAAAAAAATGTTCACAGGGGGTACATCACTGAAAAAAGTTTGAGAACCACTGCGTTACACCATGTACGTTATACCCCTGTTGATGCAACTTTTTTTAAATGAGGGCACTGCTGTCTTGCTTTTTGGTCTGACCCCAAAGACATTATAACTGACTTGTGAACAATTGGAAACATGACTTATATATTTTTTTACAAATGGAGTTTCAAATTCTGCGATGAGGTGGCGACTTGTCCAGGGTGTACCCCGCCTTCCGCCCGATTGTAGCTGAGATAGGCTCCAGCGCCCCCCGCGACCCCAAAGGGAATAAGCGGTAGAAAATGGATGGGATGGATGGAGTTTCAAATTTAAAGCAGCAACCATTACCCAAACAAAAAGAAAGTGTGATAGATTAATTGATTATGGTCTGTAATTAATGTTATCGTTTTTTATAGTTGCACTTAAAAAGTTGTGTACAAAAGCAATCAACTTGAGGTATTACATTATTATTAGTATTGTTCAAAGGGATAAAAAAACAAAAACGCTCATACATGTATTTAAATACAAATCTTAGTGTTATAGTTTCCACATTTTGTTACATCATGACTTTTGGCTCTATTTTTCCATTTATTCTGGGTGTTTTTGTGGCCATAAAAAAACACCCGTGGGTGGCCTCAATTGGACATCGCTTGACCTCGTTCTGGTGGCCGGCAAGAAGTGCTCACATCATGACAGAAGAGAGTCTCCAGACTCTCGTTAGCACCGTGGCCAGCCATTAGTCCTGCTCGTCCAAGGAGACAAGCACAGCAGCGTGTTGTGTAAGCCTCCACACCTCTCTTTTGAGTAAAAAACTATTTGATCTAGATGATGGAGTCGGCCGGCTGCAGCAGCCCAGAAGAAAATCGTCAATTCCGGCGATCACGGAGCTCTGGGCAAAAGACAAAGGTCTGTAGCGTGGGGGAGGGCCCATTCAATGCTGCTGTTTCTCTTCGTACCGCCAGGGGCTCTGCTGTGTGACTAATCAAACCGTCTCAATTTAGATAATAAACTTTAGATTATTGCGAATTGAGCCTAACTGTGTCTTTAAAGGGCCCCTCTGATACTGACCACATTGGCACTTATTTCATAGTTCTCGACCTACAAATAAAATCTCCAGATAAAAGTCCCCCCAAAATAGACACAATAGTGAAGTGAAGTGAATTATTTTTGTATAGCGCTTTTCTCAAGTGATTTAAAGCGCTTTTACATAGTGAAACCCAATATCTAAGTTACATTTTAAACCAGTATGGGTGGCACTGGGAGTAGGTGGGTAAAGCGTCTTGCCCAAGGACACGACGGCAGTGACTAGGATGGTGGAAGCGGGGATCGAACCTGGAACCCTCAAGTTGCTGGCGCGGCCACTCTACCAACCGAGCTATACCGCCCCAGTAGATATATTAATGTGGGAAGGCCTGCATCTGGAAAGTATGCACAACCTCCAGTCAAATTGGCTGGCGCAAAATGGGAGAGATGAATGTAATTTGTAGCGATCATTATAATGAGTCTGGCTTTAAAGAAGAGCTTTCGGAGTTTGGATGGAAAATATTCAAAATATTCAAGCCAGACTTAGAATGAATGAGCTAGATCTTGCGGAAAAACGAAGAAAAACAGACCTGTCGCTCAAAAATGAGAGAAAAAGAAGATGCTGCTAGTATTCTATTGTGTGTCCTCTTCTACTGATGTTTTCCTCAAGATGCTTGAGCAAATGCTGAAAGAGCATGAGGAAACAGGCTATGGTGGAAGAGCAGGTAAGTCTGAAAGTGACGATTCCTTTATATTACTTTGTTGTTCATAATGTTAACCATATCCAGGATAACAAAAACTGGCAATTAAGTCATCAAAATAATAGTTTTACATTCCTTTAAGGGACAAGCGGTAGAAAAGGGATGGATGGATTCACACTGTTTATGCGGGTTAATGGACTCATATCCTGTAGATCAGTGTTTTTTTAACCACTAGTGTGCCGCGAGATACAGTGTGGTGTGCCATGGGAGATTATGTAATTTCACCTAATTGGGTTAAAAATATTTTTTACAAACCAGTAATCATAGTCCGCAAATGTGCCGTTGTTGAGTGTCGGTGCTGTCTAGAGCTCGGCAGAGTAACCGTGTAATAGTCTCCCATATCAGTAGGTGGCAGCAGGTAGCTTTGTTGCTTTGTAGATGTTGGGAACAACGACGATGGTTTGCAGGTAAAAAGGTATCTAACGCTCAACCCGAAAATAAACAAAAGGCGAGTGCCGCTAAGAAAAGGCATTGAAGCAAAAGAAAGCTAAAACTGAACTGGCTGCAAAGTAAAAAAAAAACGAATGCCGGACGACAGCAAAGACTTACTGTACAGTGTGTGGAGCAGATGGCGTCTACAAAGTACATCCGTACATGCCATGACAATCAACACCAACATAGGAGCACAAGACGAGAACTAAAACACTACACACAGGAAAACACCCCAAAAATCTAAATAAGTCACAGGGTGATGTGACAGGTGGTGACAGTACACCTACTTTGAGACAAGAGCTATAGTGATGCATGCTTGGTTATGGTTTGAATTCATATTCACTTTGAATATGATATTGACTTTCTACCATCAATATCGGCCGCTGAGTTTCATTGTTTTATGTTTTCTGCTGGTGGTGTGCCTTGGGATTTTTTTCAATGAAAAAAATGTGCCTTGGCTCAGAAAAGGTTGAAAAACACTGCTGTAGATGACATCACAACAAAAGGGGGCGGCATCTCACTGTTATTATGGGAAATGACTGTCACAATCTTTTTCAGGGGCAAAAAAAAAATACATTAGAACTTAGTGAAATGTTGGTCAACTGGACGCTATGGGTCCTTTAAGTTCTAAGGTATTGTACATAAAATAAGAGTTAATAATGTTGAAATCTGACCTGCTTTGTGGGTATGTTCATGAATAGCAGGATTGTGAAATGACCTTTACTGCCAAGCTTGAAAGGTACACTAAAAAAGTTTTCAATGGTTTCAGATTTACCGCAAACATGCACACATAATAAGAGGCTCTGAATAAAAGAAAGACCTTTTGTTTGTCACACACTGTGAACAACAATGAATGAGCAAGCATCTGTGTGCCACAGTCCTCTGGCTTTTCAGTGCCAGTGGTCTGGTGACTAAAATTACAGCTGTGCTTCCACCAGGCTGCTGTTGAATGTCATCACTCGGACCAACAATGGGAGTAGTAAAAATGTAGCAACATTTTTAAATTAATTTAACAAAGAAACTGCCCAGTGAAAGGGATGCATTCTTTTTTTAATCCAATTATTTTTTTATACCCATTATAATTTTTAGGGTTGCAGTGAGCTGGAGCTCACGTTGGGTTTGCTTGTATCATTACTAGGGATGGGAATTGATAAGATTTTTTGCGATTCCGATTCCACTTTTGATTCTGCTTAACGATTCGGTTCTTTATCTATTATCTTATCGGTTTTTATTTGGGAAACAATTGAACAAAAAGGTGGATTAGCGTTTATTTTGTTTAGTTTAGAGCTAACATGACCTTACAGAGCCTACAGTGGGATCTTCAGAGGCACATACATAGCATAGAAAAAATAGGTACCGTATTTTTCGGACTATAAGTCGCAGTTTTTTTGATAGTTTGGCCGGGCTCCAGTGCGATTTATATATGTTTTTTTTCCTTCTTTATTAGGCATTTTCGGCAGGTGCAACTTATACTCCGAAAAATACGGTACTTTTTCTTTTTTTTTTGTCCAGTCCAGGTTCTCAGGCAAATCATATAGTTGATGTAGATGCCCATATCGGCTGTTCAGATTTACTTTACAAAAGAGAAGTGTAGGATACTTCTCTTGTTGCCTTATTTGTATTTGACTTTATTAAATGTATTTATATTATCATTTGGTGCAGCCGGGCCGGAGCAGGAGGGGATAGAAAGAGAAAAAAAAGAAGACAGTGGGGGAAATTGTGGGGACAAGAAGGGGATAAGACAGAGAGACAAAAACAAAACAACAGCAAACACAACAACAACAATAGAGCAACATCAGCAAATACGATAAGTACAAATATGATGGTAAAAGTGATAGCAAAGAAGCAGTTAGCGAAATAAATAATAATACAGAAATGACAATGACCATTATTACACTACAAATGGAGCAATACAAATACCAATAGAAATAGCGCTATTGATAATGAACAATACCGATACTTTACCTCTATTATCAACAATACAGTTGTTCAGAAGCTACAATACATATACGCAATGATAACCAGAGATACAAGAAAGCAGAAAAATGCAGGGGAAGAAAGAGAAGCAACCTATATTAACCTTGTAGATTGTTATAGTAACAATAGGTTAAGCTTTGTCAGTGTGCCATGTGTTATCCAGTTTACCCTAGGGTAACAACGTCAATTTATGTTTGATGAAACGCGATTATGTGCATGAGTGTATGTATGTATATGTACTTGTATATGTACAGTATGTGTATATTTGTACAGTGAATGTATATGTACAGTGTGTGTGTATGTATGTTTGCACAGTGAATGTATATGTACCAGTGACGTGCGGTCACTGGAGGCAAGTGAGGCAGGGCCTCACCTGCCATCATGGAAAGAAAAAAAATGTAAAAAGAAAAAATATATATTAAATTGTTATATGTATCCAGTGATTTTAATATAAAGTTATTTTCCATTTAACTTCACCAGTTTTAGATTATTTTTATTCAAAATCGCTGAATTTTCACATTTGCCATTCAAATACTGAGAAGAGACGGTGCGGTGACCAGTTGAGTCACGTCACTCAATTGTGCCTCACCATGGATTGCGGACTCTGCTAACTGCTGGCCTGCTGTGCAGTGAGACCGTATTGCTATATGAATTATATTATACATTTCCATAGTATAGTTAGCTGAGGTATATAATGTACAGTGTATTTTGTCAACAACTGTATGTGTGTAAAGTATTTCTTGTGCTGAGCAATCATAAAACTGCTGCGAAGACGCACTGTGTGAGGCTCGCGTAATCCCGCCTCCTGGTGCCGGTTAATGCACCTCCGCCGCAGACTGCACCCCCCGACGGGAGCGCCACACCAACCAAAGCCCACACCCAAACCCTCCACGTGCAAGACCGAATCCACCCAAAAAAAGTCACTTAACAAGAAGCCAAAAAGTGCAAAAACAACATTGCTCGCGCCGGAGGAGCCGTGAACGACTGCAGGGACACAACATTAGGTACACCTGCAGACTGCAGCACGGATTTCATATTTCATTCATTCACAACTCCTCCAACACGAACACCACTGTTCCCGCACTTATAAGTAAAGGTAAGACCATAATAACGTTTTTTTTATTAAATGTGCTTTTTTGTGTGCTACAGTTTGTATGTGTAAAGTTAAAGTTAAGTTAAAGTACCAATGATTGTCACACACACACTAGGTGTGGTGAAATGTGTCCTCTGCATTTGACCCATCCCCTTGATCACCCCCTGGGATGTGAGGGGAGCAGTGGGCAGCAGCGGCACCGCGCCTGGGAATAATTGTTGGTGATTTAACCCCCAATTCCAACCCTTGATGCTGAGTGACAAGCAGGGAAGAATGCTGGTATGAGCTTTTAAACATAACCTGTTAACTGCTGCCAATCAAATGGTGAATAAGATACTCTTTAGGGTTCATATGTTTGTAAATCTGACTGTGATGAAGTCAGTGCCTCACCAGCCATGAACCTCACCGCACGTCACTGATATGTACAGTATGTATATGTATGTTTGTACAGTGAATGTATATGTACATTATGTATATATATATATATATATATGTGTTTGTACAGTGAATGTATATGTACATGTATGTGTATATGTATGTTTGTACAGTGAATGTGCGTGTACGAACTTTGAGTATGTACTGTATTTGTGTATGTATGTGGGAGCGTAAGTAGCTATGCATGTATGTATGAATAACGGTGTGAATGTGAGTATATGTGTATTTGTATGTACAATATATTTGACTCCCAGTGTGTGTGGGAACCAGAGTGCGGCCCCAGCCACCCAGAGAGCCCAACCCACAAACAGCAAGCGCCCAGGGAACCAGGGACCACTGGCCCCACGCAGCCAGGCCGGCCAGCGACAGGGACCCCAGACAGAACCCCACACACATATATACATATATATATATATATATATATATATATATATATATATATATATATATATATATATATATATATATATATATATATATACACATACACACATACATACATACATACATACATACACATACATATACACATACACTTATATATATATATATATACATACACATATATATATATATATATATATATATATATATATATATATATACATGCATATATATATATATATATATATATATATATATATACACACATACATACATACATACATACACATACACATACACACATATATATATATATATATACACACACACATACATACATACATACATACACATACACATACACACATATATACATACATATACACATACATATACACATCCATAAACACACACATAACTATACCCATACATGCACACACATATACATACATACATACATACAAACATTTACATACCTACATCCATCCATCCATCCACACACACACACACACACACACACACACACACACACACACACACACACACACACACACACACACACCCACACACATATATATACAACAACAAATCCATACACAGGCCGGCGGGACAGCGATCAAGTCCCGGCACTCACTGCCCACTGAGAACCAGCCCATCTCCTCCCCCAAACCCCACAGGTCCGGCCGCACACCCTTGTCACCCAGGGACAACCACCAACAAGCACGCCCTAGACGACGACATGACACCGGGCGCGAAGGGCGGCGCGGCAGGGCGCAGGGGCATCCCAGGCCCACACCCGACAAGCCAACCAACACGACAATAAACAAATATGAAGCCGGCAAGTTTGTCATCCCCGACAACCACCACGTGCACGCGCTGCCACCAGTCACAACATCAGCCACGCCCCTGCACCAGACCCAGCAGCCACGGGCGCCCACACCACAAACAAACGGCAGCAGAAACAACAGCTGCAATACCCCCAGATAGCCAGCACCACTCGATCAAATCAAAGTGATCGAAAAAACTGTGACCGGCAACCACACGCCAACAGGATCACGGAGACCAGCCAGCGCCAGCCCGCCAGTCAGCCCAAACGCCAACATGCAAACAAGGGACATTAACACCTCCAATACCAAAAGACCCCACACCCCCAACCCAAACCCGCACAAACACACCACCGCCCAAACAACCGAGACACAGCATCTAGACCAGACAAGGGGGCCGCGCCACCACCGCATCAAGTCACCAACACAGCTCAAGGTCGGGCCACACAGGCACGGACCTCATTCAACAGGAAGCGAAACCCGCGCGACGCCACACACAAATAGGTACTTTAAAAAAATATATATATAAGAAATGAATACCTTCTGTAGAATTTAACAAAATAAAGTATATGTGGAAATTACACAATAATAACATTAGTAACATGTGATATTAACTTATTACATGTGATAATAAGTGCAATATGTCAAGCCTTCTTTTGATATAATTTTGATGACTATGGCTTACAGCTAATGACAACCTTGAATTGAAAATCTCATAACATGTAGGGTTTCAAAAATAAGCCATGATTATGATTGACATCAAAATTATAATAAATAAAAGCTTGACATTGACTCACTTTGCATGTAATGAGTTTATAATACACATTAGTTTCACATTTGAAGTGGAATTGATGACAAGAATGAGCTTTTTCACAATATTTTATTTATTTTTTTCGTTTGTTTCTCCCCTATAAAAAAATGACTGAGTGAAAATCTGATTGGAAGAAAATATGTAACTTTTGTCTGACTACAATTGAACATTCACCTTCCAAAAAAAGGAGTATATACTGTGGCAAAAAGGCAAGCTTTTGACCACAAACCTAAAGAACTAGTAGAGTGAAAAAAACAAGTTGACTTTATATGCTTATTTGTGTTTCATTGTATCCAATAAACCATTATCCAATTGTATTTACGATCCACAAGATGTGAAAATACCGTCTAAACATCACAAAATGCCACAAATTCAGTCGGACATTTTGAACAGTCCGCTCCGAATATCTTCTGCAATTTTCGTAGATTCTACGTCACTGTAGTAATGCTTCCGCACTCTGACCATATTATCAGATCAGTCATACTGGAAATAGGCAAAAATGTGAAAAGAGATGTGCTGTTTATCATTCACAATCCTTATGTAAGACATGAACACATAGGCTTAGCTTTTTTTATGCATTCGAAATTGTAACTAAATAATAAACAATGGAGTCAACAGATCGAGGGTCCTCTATTGCACTCATTATACCGTCTCTAAAAACATCCAGAAACTGCCATCAATATTTCATTTACATGTCATGACCTAAAAATTAACCAAATATGAGAGATTTTGTTATTGTAAGCGCCAACGCAGACAACCTATTTCAGCCACGCATTGATATCATACGCTGCTATTGTTGACACACTGAGCCGACGGCTGCTTCTGCTTCGTTTCAAACTTCCTAAAAGTTAATTTGAGATTATAATTCATGCGGCTCTCACCTGGTGGTAGACAAATGTGGCCATGGACCGAGAGGCTGGTCCACTTTCACATGACGGTAAAAACAACGGTAACTGCAACTTTTTTTAATCTTTCGTGATTATTGCGATGGAATCTTCATCCAAAGGGGATTATGTGAGCGTCCCGTCGGTCGGCATCCCAGCAAGAGTGGAAATATTACATTAAGTGTTTGTTTTAATATGATGTATTATGGTTAATTTGTATGTTTAGCACCGAGCAAGGCAGTCGAGTAGTGTTTCAATGAAGCTGCATCCATTTAGCACTCGGCTTCTAACATTTATTGCTCATCCTCCTTGTGTTCTGGCTCAAAAATATAAGGATTCTAATGTTTTCTGTGTGTAATTGCTGTTGGCGCTCACTAAGTCTTCTTCATTAGCATTGTTATCAATGGGGAAGGGATCTGTGGTTCCCACTTCTATGCCACAGATCATGGTATTGGCTTGCTCATTAACTCTAAAAACGGCTCAGGAATCTCCAAGAGATTGATACTTTTTTGATCATATATATTCATTCGCAAACTTTGGAAGTCTTTCGGTGTAATAAATCAGATATACATAGTAATAGCTTCAATTTAGAGGCAACATGTTTTTACACTTTACTCGTAGTTTGAGTCACTGTTCGATGACATTCGTTTAGCGGCAGTTGTGAACTGGAACAAGTACTGCCCGTATCGGAGCCAGTCCGAATCTGTCTCTTGTCATGCCCATCTAAATGAGAAGGCATCCATTTCAATTGTACAAAGAATAATGCTAACATTATAGGCAGTGTTTTGTTAGTTCCTGTTTATTTACGCCAGATGACTGCTGATTCCTGGTATGAGAACGGCATGGTTCAAAAAACGTGACATATGTTTTTTAGTTTTTGCATGCTGTATGTTAAAATGTTTCAGTAGATTGCTTGTATGTTCTCCTCTTGCTATCCTGCAATCATCACAGGTAGCGCTGTTATAATCTCTTGTGAAAACACTTTGGCGCAATTGTGCCACCGAGAGCACCATGTTACTGTCTGATGCCACTACGCACGTTGCGTAATGACGTCAACCCCGCCCACTGAAATCGTTAAGGGAAGCGTTAGAAAAATCGGCAAGCAATTCCAAGGAGTTGATACACTAGGATAGGACTGGCAGATTCTGTAACAAACATCGAAGACGACTATTTTTGGACAAATGAGGATTCACTACCTCATCTTTTTGTATCTGAAACAATGGAGGATGAGCTGCTGCTTCTAGAAGTGAGGACGGAAGAAGAGTGAGACCTTGGAGCAGACGGAAGCCGAGAGAGTGAGGTGAAAGTGATTTCCATCCATCCATCCATTTTCTACCGCTTATTCCCTTCGGGGTCGCGGGGGGTGCTGGAGCCTATCTCAGCTACGATCGGGCGGAAGGCGGGGTACACCCTGGACAAGTCGCCACCTCATCGCAGGGCCAACACAGATAGACAGACAACATTCACACTCACATTCACACACTAGGGCCAATTTAGTGTTGCCAATCAACCTATCCCAGGTGCATGTCTTTGGAGGTGGGAGGAAGCCGGAGTACCCGGAGGACACCCACGCAGTCACGGGGAGAACATGCAAACTCCACACAGAAAGAGCCCGGGATTGAACCCCAGATTACTCAGGACCTTCGTATTGTGAGGCAGATGCACTAACCCCTCTTTCACCGTGCTGCCGTGAAAGTGATTTGAAACTGCAAAATGTGGAATTGGAAGCCATGCTATTTCGACAAAAATGGAATGCTCACCCAAATAAACTGGAACAAACGTCCATTTTAATTTAATAGTTAATAACAGCTTTGATGTAAGAGTCGATGTTTGTTCGTACATGTTGTTGTTGTGCTAGCTTTACTGCTGCTGAGATGAGATCAGAGCAGTGACATTCATTTTCAGTTATAGTATGTTGTGTGTTCAAATGTTTTTACACATTCCTCGTGTGTCCTATGGTCATAATAGCAACCTTGCATTTGTTAAATGTAGTGCTGTAGTGCAATATTTTTTATTATAAAATATAGGTCAACTTTGGAGCGTTTCTTCCGCCCGGACGCCATGTTTCTCGCTGTCTGACTCCCTATGCACGTTGTGCAAGACTACCGTATTTTTCGGACTATAAGTCACATTTTTTTCATAGTTTGGCCGGGCTCCAGTGTGACTTATACATGTTTTTTTCCTTTTTTATTATGCATTTTCGGCAGGTGCGACTTATACTCCGAAAAATACGGTACTCACGTTGCGGAGTGACGTCATTCCGACCGGAGAGAATCGTTAAGGGAATTGTTGAAAACATTGGCAAACTGTTCCCTGTTAATAAACAGGGAACCAATCCTGAACAAGAACCGCTTTCCGATTACCTTCCGTATTCGGCTGCGCATTAATTTCACAAACGCATCACAATTTTCGCTGATTTCTTCTTACTGCAGACTTCATGAGAGCCAACAACCAAAATTAAACATCACTTACTGTACAATATCTGCTCTCACTGGGATGCCGACTTTTCGGATGTTGATATGTTTCCGTTTACATGAAGAATGACCAATTGTTTTTTTGTGTCTTTCTCGCATTTTCCGGGTGTAAATTGGATGCCAAAGTTGACCAACTTGTCGGAATATGTCCTCATCCGTCTACTGTCAAGGTGAGAGACATTATTTATGATATTCAATAAACTTTCACCAGCTCCGATGCGAGAAAGCGGCTCACCAGCTTATGGCGTCAATACAGCAGCAACAAGCAAGTTAGCTCTGTGACAATGCACCGCTAAAGTAGTTTGTTTTTGTTAGCGCTTACAATAACAATATCACTAATACTTGGTTAAAATTCAGATCACAAACTGTAGATGGAGTATTGCTGGCACTTTTGTAAGCAGACTTAAATTTTTTAAATTTTTTCTATAAATTAGAAAGCATTACAAAAAATACATCTGTCTTCTTGTCTCTCATAAAAGATGTAAAAGATAGGCAAAATTCCCCCCAAAAAGTGCAGTTCCCCTTTAATCCTACCCCATTTCTATTTTGTGGTAATTTCTTTCAGTTATGTGTTAACTTCCTGTGCTCAATTCAGAACACAAACAAATTAAATAGAGTTATCATTAAAAATATTCTCATATTTCAATAATGTTCACAATGTTAATCATTTTCTTCTTCCTTGTACTTTGTAAACACTTTGTTGGAACTCTTTCCTTAACTGGATCATATTAGTACATTTTAGCTTAATCCATTCCATAATTTAAGTCCATATTTTCATAGGACAATCAAAGCCATACGAGCAGGTAAAACAATGGATACAAAACAGCAATTCTAGCAAAAATTTTTTTATAATATTATACAAACTAGTGCTTGCTTAAACTGTGCCAGATGGAACCCAATAAAAAAAGATAGGCTTTTAGTCATATTTAAAGCCGCTCTGATGTGCAAAGGAAGGTTGTTCTATGGTTTAAAAAAAAGACACTGTCCCCTCATGGGGTGAGTCCGCATTGAAAGGCGTAGACAGGAGCAGTCTGTCAGCAGACTTTAGGGCCACGAGCAGGGCAGTGAGGCTGCAGGAGTTTAGACAGGTACAGCAGGGGACAGTCCATGTCCATGTTAAAAACCAACAACAACATTTTAAAGGGGGCCTATTTTTGGAACTACTTTTAAAAGGGGACATAAGATGATATTAATCGACATTTAATACACTTGTGGTCTAAATATGTTTTGGATATACTTTTGTGTACAATTGATTAAAAGTCATTTGTACTACACTTTTTATTCTTATTATCATCTAGGGTATATTTTAGTTAGTTCCATTTATTTATTTATTACTGTATATATGTTTACCTTCATGCCATGTTTTACTCATATTTTATCAATTATTCTTAAACATAGTTCTTACTTGTTGTACGCGTTTTATCATTTTTACTTTCTAGCATTCCTCGGCGGGAGCCCTCTGCATCAGGGATTCTATCACACATACACATACTGTACATATACATTCACTGTACAAACACATCTACACATTCTGTACATATTCAAGTACATATACATACTTACACTCATGCACATAATCACGTTTCATCAAACATATATTAACGTTGTTGCCCTAGGGTAAACTGGGTATAACACATGGCACACGGACAAAGCTTAACCTATTGTTACTATAACAATCTACAAGGTTAATGTAGGTTGCTTCTCTTTCTCCCCCTCCTTTTTTCTGCATTATTTCGTATCTCAAGTTATCATTACGTATATGTATTGTTGCATTTGAACAACTGTATTGTTGATAATAGAGGTAAATTATGGGTATAGTTCATTATCAATAGCGCTATTTCTATTGGTATTTGAATTGCTCCATTTGTAGTGTAATAATGCTCATTGTCATTTCTGTATTATTTTTTATTTTCGCTAACTGCTTATTTGCTATTACTTTTACCATCATATTTGCTGATGTTGCTCTATTGTTGTTGTTGTTGTTGTTGTTGTTGTTTGCTGTTGTTGTTTTTGTCTCTCTGTCTAATCCCCCTCTTGTCCCCACAATTTCCCCCTTTGTCTTCTTTTTTTTCTCTTTCTATCCCCTCCTGCTCCTGCCCACCTGCACTAAATGATAATATAAATACATTTAATAAAGTCAAATACAAATAAGGCAACAAGAGAAGTATCCTACACTTCTCTTTTGTAAAGTAAATCTGAACAGCCGACATGGGCATCTACATCAACTATAGGATTTGCCTGAGAAGCTGGACAGGACAAAAAAAATAAATAAAATAAAAATGAAAAAAATTAAAATTAATAATAAAAAAAAAAGGGATTCTACCCGCCATGCTTGTGGGTCAACTCCTGTGATAGTGTTTCCTCACCTGGTCCCTCTGTACTCAGCGATGCATGCATCTGTGCGTGCGGGTGTGTGTGTCTGATGATGGGGGTAGATGTGTCTTCATGCATTGTCTTAAAGTCTGTAAATGACTTTGTTGCATTTCCTTTATGTACAAAAGGCACCTAATAAATCAAGTTTGATTGATTGATTTTCAACCCACTTTTTGAGTATGTCTGCAAACGGTTCGTGTGTGGATACGTCTTTTTTTAGATGTCAAATGAAACACTGCACGCCACGCCCTTTCCAAAAGTATCATAATTTATCCTTTGAAAATGTACAGGTTAAATATATGTCTTGAAAACACGGTCAAAATACATTTTATATACATTATATGGAATCACTGGTCACACCATTAGGTACACCTGCCCACTCACTGATTGATACAGAGCAGCATGAAAAAAAGCTTTATTTACCAGCATTTAACTCACTGCATGTCGGTGTTGAGCATGCTACAATTAAAGGAAACTATTACTTCATCCTATTATTCCTACCTTCTCTTGGGGTCCCGCACACCAAGATTATTGTTGCAATGTTGCCGTCTTTTTCGTAGGAGTTTAGAGAGAACTGAGGTGAGGAGGGACACACAGGCAGAGAGAAATTGTACTAGGATGCCCACATAAGTATGCCAGCCACACTGTGATGTCACAGTGCATTGTTAAAAAGAGGCAGAAGCATACAAAACTGTGTTTAAGCTCACACCCAAATGCAAGAACCTTATGATGTGACGCTTTGTTTAACACTAGTATCCAACTTTGCAACATGTATAAAAAAGACAGAAAGGAGGAAAATCTTCATAGATCACCATAACATGTTATTGTCGATTTTTGATGGGCCCAAAGCAAATTAATGGAATTCCAATGTATTTTGATGGGAAATATTGATTTGAGATATTTTGAGTATTTTGATTTCTGAGCGCCGTCACAGAACAAATAAAGTTGTAAGTTAAAACAACACTGTTTTTCCGGTCTAAGGGATTAATAAAGGTTACAATTTGTTTCACAATGCACATTCAAATATTGCCTACCTTTGGGGTTTTTGGGTGATTTTAGGCCCAATGTGTTGATACACAAAGTCAAAATAAATTAACTGTCACATGTGAGGCTGTACTGAAAAAAATGGTCCATCTGGGCACTGTGGTCTTTTATCACCGCTGTTTTTCAGTGCTGATGTGTGGACTCCACTAATTCCATCTCCTAATAATGCCATGCTTCCCTACTGCATGACCATGAACAAAATTGGTGGTCTGAAAACTGGAATTAAATGAGGTCCTTGAACTGTAACACACCATGAAATGAAAGCATTGTACAGCAAGGTTTCAAGGATTCAAGGAACTTTATTGTCAAACCAGCACACCGATGGTCCATGACGACCATTTACCCCAATCCTTGTTTTAGTATAGAGTTTCTTTACTTATGTTATGTTTATGAAATAATACAATCTCACAAATAGAGTCTGGTTCAGTTTCAAATAAACAAATATAGCTTTTCTCATTGCCTCAGGCCAACACAAAGCAAGTGCCAAAACAACACCTTGGTAACAGCCTTTGTTAGTAGCTTTTTAACCACAAACTTGAAATAGCATTAAAAGCCTACTGAAATGCGATTTTCTTATTTAAACAGGGATAGCAGGTCCATTCTATGTGTCATACTTGATCATTTCGCGATATTGCCATATTTTTGCTGAAAGGATTTAGTAGAGAACATCGACGATAAAGTTCGCAACTTTTGGTCGCTGATAAAAAAGCCTTGCCTGTACCGGACGTAGCAGACGTTATGCGCGTGACGTCACAGGTTGTGGAGCTCCTCACATCCGCACATTGTTTACAATCATGGCCACCAGCAGCGAGAGCGATTCGGACCGAGAAAGCAACGATTTCCCCATTAATTTGAGCGACGATGAAAGATTTGTGGATGAGGAAAGTGAGAGTGAAGGACTAGAGGGCAGTGGGAGCGATTCAGATAGAGAAGATGCTGTGAGAGGCGGGTGGGACCTGATATTCAGCTGGGAATGACAAAAACAGTAAATAAACACAAGACATATATATACTATATTAGCCACAACACAACCAGGCTTATATTTAATATGCCATAAATTAATCCCGCATAACAAACACCTCCCCCCTCCCGTCCATATAACCCGCCAATACAACTCAAACACCTGCACAACACACTCAATCCCACAGCCCAAAGTAGCGTTCACTCCCCCAAAGTTCATACAGCACATATATTTCCCCAAAGTCCCCAAAGTTACGTACGTGACATGCACATAGCGGCACGCACGTACGGGCAAGCGATCAAATGTTTGGAAGCCGCAGCAGCATGCGTACTCACGGTACCGTGTCTGCGTATCCAACTCAAAGTCCTGCTGGTAAGAGTCTCTGTTGTCCCAGTTCTCCACAGGCCAATGGTAAAGCTTGACTGTCATCTTTCGGGAATGTAAACAATGAAACACCGACTGTGTTATCCGGCACAAAAGTCAGGGGGTGCATTCTACAGTTCTACAGCGGGGGTGCACAACACCTGCCGCAATACACCGCTTCCCACCTACAGCTTTCTTCTTTGCTGTCTCCATTGTTCATTGAACAAATTGCAAAAGATTCACCAACACAGATGTCCAGAATACTGTGGAATTTTGCGATGAAAACAGACGACTTAATAGCTGGCCACCATGCTGTCCCAAAATGTCCTCCACAATACGTGACGTCACGTGCAGACGTCATCATACCGAGACGTTTTCAGCAGGATATTTTGCGCGAAATTTAAAATTGCACTTTAGTAAGCTAACCCAGCCGTATTGGCATGTGTTGCAATGTTAAGATTTCATCATTGATGTATAAACTATCAGACTGCGTGGTCGGTAGTAGTGGGTTTCAGTAGGCCTTTAACAAAAAAGGCATTTTAATTAGATTTAAGTATAGAAAAAAATCACCTTTCTTCATATTTCCTTGACATTAAATACATACTAAAAACATTGTGCTTTAAATAATAATAGTTAGGCAGAGCTCACTTTAGTCTTACTGTACTAAATGTGGAGAAATTAATGGGACAACTAGATAGGGCTTGGTCCGAAACCTGGTTCCATACTGGCACTATTCCAACGTAAACGGTAGTAACCAGACCGTACAAATAAGTAGTATTTGTGCCTCATTTGTTACCGAATGAACGCAGTCACAACCATTGACATTGTGCAAGTAACTTCTTGTAAGTAATTAAGCAAGCCCGACAGAAGCAAACACTCTAACGCGCTTTTTAAACTTCAATACGGACTTTAACACGCCAACAGCAGCCCTCACAACACCGATGGCACCACAGCGCTAGCCAGGGCCACAACAACAGCACAGCACTTCCTTATTCTTGACCAATGACAGTTAAAGGGGCTGTTTGCAACATTTACACAGATGCCTAGAGGGCGCTAACTTTCCAATGTATTTTATCATGCCCTCTTACTGCTTCTAGGACATGCATACATACGTACGTATTTCACAAACCGGGGGAAAAAACTAAAGACAAAACAACTTACTATTCCAGAAAACACATTGACAAAATGTGAAACAACCAACTCACACCGGAAAGGTAATGTCCCAAATCACAAATTGACAGCGAAGTCAACCAATATTTTTTCTGTGCCGTACTTACTTATTTTGTTGTCTGAAATTATTTTGTCTTTTCTTATTTTGGTTTATTTGAACTCCAAGTTGTTTTGTCTCAGGATTGTGGTTTGTGTGTTTTTTTTGTTGTTTTTACCTGAAATTCCTATTGTTTTTTCTGCAATTGTAATTTGTCTCATTAAACGTAAGAGTGTCACGGCCCAGGCGCACTTCCAGGAGCGCGCCAGGCGCGTGTCAGTCCGGCGGCAGCAAGCGGCTGCTATCAATCACCAGCAATCAGCGCACCTGTGGCTGATCAGAAGACCTGCCGTCATAAGCCTGCACAACCTCCTATCCCGCGTCAGAACGTAGCGACCTGTCCTGTATAAGTAAGCCGAACCTAGCAAGCTCTATGCAAGTCTTTCTCTCTGTGTTTTCTCACCCGTCGTGCTCAGTTGTCTTGTGTCCTCCTTGTAGCTCCTTCCAGCAGCGTACCTCTGTTTCCATGTTACGAGATGTGTGTCTCATCTTCCCGCCTTCCCTCTGCTTCCCTCTGCTTCCCTGGCTGCCTCTTGGATCTCGACCTCCCGCCTGGACACAGACCTCTGACGCCTCGCTATCGACCTGACTACCTGCTTGTCTCACAGACCTTCGAGCTTGTTTTTCCCCCATTTGATTTCCGCCTCTCTCGCTCAACACTCACGGTAACACGCAGCAGTTAATTCCCGCACATAGTCACACACCATACACTTTTGGATTTAGTCACACGGCGTTTTGTAGTTTATTGATATTATTGTTTGTTATTTATATACATACAATATATATTTATATAATAAAACATAGAGCTACAGTAATACTACGCCCCTGTTGTCTGTGCCGTCTCCTTCCGTCCTGTACACAACAAAGTGTTTGGGATTTCCGGGCTGCTGTAAATATAACTCACGCGAGCCGTTTAACTTTTCAGCACAAAATGAAAATCTATGCATAAAAAATATATATAAAAGGAGCAACATGCCTTTTAGTGTATTTAACAATATTTTGCGGACACGCTTTCAACTCTGATTGGAGGATCCAACAAGACGTGCATAATACCCAATCACTAACGACATCAATTAGAGGCTGCAACAATGTTTTTGATGAATAACAATAATTTCCAGGTCTCAAGATGGGTTGAAATGTATAAACTGTAGAGTGATGAAGAACTATCTCTACTTTTCTCATTGATCACAGTCAATACTAACCAACACCTACAGTCATTTAGGGGAAAAAAACACAGCGTTTCCTAAATGTAACGCACTGCACTGTATATTGTTGTTGCTAGTAAAGATCTTAAGTAACATTTGCAGGTTAAATAAAGCCAGTAGAGTGGAACATATTCCAAGGGATAAGATCAGTTAGCTATACTGACAATTTTGGGTTTGAAAACGCATAAAGATTGAACTTTTTTTTTTTTTTTAAATCAGTCATAACAGTGTATAATTGTTTTTTTGATAATGTTTCTGAGATATAGTCCCTGAAAAAGTTTACTAGAATTTATTTCGAATTCTTACTTGTGAATTGCTTTCACTTAAAGGGGAACTTTATCACAATTTCAGAATGGTTAAAACCATTAAAAATCAGTTCCCAGTCGCTTATTATATTTTTCGAAGTTTTTTTCAAAATTTTACCCATCACGCAATATCCCTAAAAAAAGCTTCAAAGTGCCTGATTTTAACCACCTGTCCATTTTCCTGTGACGTCACATAGTGAAGCCAACACAAACAAACATGGCGGAAAGAACAGCAAGCTATAGCGACATTAGCTCGGATTCAGACTCGGATTTCAGCGGCTTAAGCGATTCAACAGATTACGAATGTATTGAAACGGATGGTTGTAGTGTGGAGGCAGGTAGCGAAAACGAAATTGAAGAAGAAACTGAAGCTATTGAGCCATATCGGTTTGAACCGTATGCAAGCGAAACCGACGAAAACGACACGACAGCCAGCGACACGGGAGAAAGCGAGGACGAATTTGGCGATCGCCTTCTAACCAACGATTGGTATGTGTTTTTTTGGCATTAAAGGAAACTAACAAATATGAACTAGGTTTACAGCATATGAAATACATTTGGCAACAACATGCACTTTGAGAGTGCAGACAGCCCAATTTTCATCAATAAATATTTTCCTGAAAGCTGATCTGTCCAGTTTTGGAGTTGATGTCAGCAGGCCAGGGAAGCTAGGGTCGATAGGGGGTTTAGCTCGCTCGTCTGCGGGAACAAACTTCCGCCATTGCTTGCCGTGCTACCGAGTACCTTTGTCCCTGAATTGCTCACACACTCCGGCAGATTCAATGGGGGTCTGGCGGCAGATTTCTTTGACTTTATCGTTGGAAATGCATCTGCTCTGAGAGTCGCAGGATATCTACACATTCTTGCCATCTCTGTCGTAGCATAGCTTTCGTCGGTAAAGTGTGCGGAACAAACGTCCAAATTCTTGCCACTTTCGCATCTTTGGGCCACTGGTGCAACTTGAATCCGTCCCTGTTCGTGTTGTTACACCCTCCGACAACACACCGACGAGGCATGATGTCTCCAAGGTACGGCAAACATTCGAAAAAACGGAAAATAACAGAGCTGATTTGACTCGGTGTTTGAGAAAATGGCGGATTGCTTCCCGATGTGACACCACGTTGTGACATCATCGCTCCGAGAGCGAATATTAGAAAGGCGTTTAATTCGCCAAAATTCACCCATTTAGAGTTCGGAAATCGGTTAAAAAAATATATGGTCTTTTTTCTGCAACATCAAGGTATATATTGACGCTTACATAGGTCTGGTGATAATGTTCCCCTTTAAACTACAGCAGGTCACAGTCAAGTCTCACGTACTTCCCAGGGACAGCATTGTAACATTACATCTTTTGTAGAATTATACAGTACATTTCTTGATATTCAAGGTAGTCACTGCTTTCACAATGGTTACCCATTCACACGATGATGAATAGAAGAAAACAACCTTCCTTTACACAGGGTTTTCAACATCAATTTCCACAGAGCAGCATCTTTCTCAAGGGTATGTCAATAAGACTGTGGGTTTTTTTTTTTTTTTTTTTCGGTATTCTTAAAAACGTTGACAAAAATATGCCCCTCTTTATACAAGCTTGCAAAAATCCAGAGAAAAGTTGTATAATGCATGCGGAGTGACGACATGCGTTTGTTTTTCTTTCTTTTATCATTTTAGATTTTGATATTGATAGCTTGCTTACAGCAAGGTATATGCACTCTTATTGGCAATGTTTTACGACCGCATTTCCCGGCTTTGGCTCGTGGACAAAAGGAACCACACTACGTTACGATCATGCATCGTATACATCTGACAGAAACTGTTATTATTGATTATGTTTGTAACATTGTCTTGTGAGATCATTACTGCAGAAAGGACGGCAGCCCTACATGGAAGGTACTTTTGTTAACATCTTCATCTTCTGCACGCAGCACTGTTGTCAAGCGCACTACAAAAACCAGGCACACGCCTCTGGACTTCACAATAAAATCTCTGTGTTAAACTCTGTCTTACTGTGCGAACGAAATAAAAGTCCCAGATAATGTTGTCCCGATACCAATATTTTCGATACTTTTCGGTACTTTTCTAAATAAATGGGACAACAAAAAATTGCATTTTTGGCTTTATTTTATTAAAATGTGTTATGTTTCTTATTGCAAGTTTGTCCTTACATAAAATAGTGAACATACAAAACAACTTGTCTTTTATTAGTAAGTAAGCAAACAAAGGCTCCTAATTTAGTCTGCTGACGTATGCAGTAACATATTGTGTCATTTACCATTCTATTATTTTGTCAACATTATTAAGGCCAAGTGGTAGAACATTAATTATTAATCTACTTGTTCATTTACTGTTAATATCTGCTTACTATCTCTTTTAACATGTTGTATCTACACTTCTGTTAAAATTTAATAATCACTTATTCTCATACTTGCCAACCCTCCCGGATTGTCCGGGAGACTCCCGAAATTCAGCGCCTCTCCCGAAAACCTCCCGGGACAAATTTTCTCCCGAAAATCTCCCCAAATTCAGGCGGAGCTGGAAGCCACGCCACCTCCATCTCCATGCGGACCTGAGTGACGTCAGGTGCGCAACACCACGTAAATCGTTGGCCAACCAAAAAGTAACCCCAGTACGCTATAGCCAACATTCACCAGGAGATGGCAACAGACAAACATAGATCACTATTACATTCCTCCCCTTTTAGAAATGTATAGAAGTTACTCAAAATAAATAAACAACCCAACCAAAAAATGCAGCAGCTCATTTAAAAAACTGTACTTAAGCCACATTCTTTCCTTTTTTTGGTACTGAACTCTTAACCCTCATTTGTAAAAAATAACATGCTTATTATACAAACAGTATTTGTACACCTTTAACACAGATTTTTATACTGTCTTCAGAGATTCAGTTTTTTTGGTGGTACTCGAAACCTTTCTGGGTACCTGCGAAAGGGTGTTCAGCATGGTTAGAAAAATAGTGACAGAGAATAGAACAAGGATGGACAATTCAACCCTTAACTCAACAATGAGTAGATGAGTGTTATGTGTGTGTATGTGTAAATAAATGAACACTGAAATTCAAGTATTTCTTTTATTTATATATATATATATATATATATATATGTTTATAATATAATAAATATATATATATAGCTAGAATTCACTGAAAGTCAAGTATTTCTTATATATATATATATATATATATATATATATATATATATATATATATATATTATATATATATATATATATATATGAAATACTTGACTTGGTGAATTCTAGCTGTAGATATACTCCTTCCCTCTTAGCCCCGCCCCCAACCACGCCCCCGCCTCACCCCGACCACGCCCCCCACCTCCCGAAATCGGAGGTCTCAAGGTTGGCAAGTATGCTTATTCTTCTGTTGTTTGGGTGATACCACAAATTTGAGTATCAAACCGATACCAAGTCGTTACAGGATCATAAATATCAATCAATGTTTATTTATATAGCCCTAAATCACAAGTGTCTCAAAGGGCTGCACAAGCCACAACGACATCCTCGGTATAGCCCACATAAGGGCAAGGAAAAACTCACCCCAGTGTGACGTCGATGTGAATGACTATGAGAAACCTTGGAGAGGACCGCATATGTGGGTAACCCCCCCCCTCTAGGGAGACCGAATGCAATGGATGTCGAGTGGGTCTAACATAATATTGTGAGAGTCCAGTCCATAGTGGATCCAGCATAACAGTAAGAGTCCAGTCCACAGTGGGGTCAGCAGGAAACCATCCCGAGCGGTCCACCCCGGGTCTCGACCCCGGACAGCCAGCACCCCATCCATGGCCACCGGATCTGTGTGTCTCCCCTTCCACAAGGGATAGGGGGGGAGCAGAGGAGAAAAGAAAAGAAACGGCAGATCAACTGGTCTAAAAAAAAAAGAAAAAAAAAAAAAAAAGGGGGCTATTCATAGGCTAGAGTATACAAATGAGTTTTGAGATGGGACTTAAATGTTTCTACTGAGGTAGCATCTCTAACTGTTACCGGGAGGGCATTCCATAGTGCTGGAGCCCGAATAGAAAACGCTCTACAGCCCGCAGACTTTTTTTGGGCTCTGGGAATCACTAATAAGCCGGAGTTCTTTGAACGCAGATTTCTTGCCGGGACATATGGTACAATACAATCGGCAAGATAGGCTGGAGCTAGACCGTGTAGTATTTTATACGTAAGTAGTAAAACTTTAAAGTCGCATCTTAAGTGCACAGGAAGCCAGTGCAGGTGAGCCAGTATAGGCGTAATATGATCAAACTTTCTTGTTCTTGTCAAAAGTCTAGCAGCCGCATTTTGTACCAACTGTAATCTTTTAATGCTAGACATAGGGAGACCCGAAAATAATACGTTACAGTAATCGAGACGAGACGTAACGAACGCATGAATAATGATCTCAGCGTCGCTAGTGGACAAAATGGAACGAATTTTAGCGATATTACGGAGATGAAAGAAGGCCGTTTTAGTAACACTCTTAATGTGTGACTCAAAGGAGAGAGTTGGGTCGAAGATAATACCCAGATTCTTTACTGAGTCGCTTTGTGTAATTGTTTGGTTGTCAAATGTTAAGGTGGTATTATCAAATAAATGTCGGTGTTTAGCAGGACCGATAATCAGCATTTCCGTTTTCTTAGTGTTGAGTTGCAAGAAGTTAGCGGACATCCATTGTTTAATTTCATTAAGACACGCCTCCAGCTGACTACAATCCGGCGTGTTGGTCAGCTTTAGGGGCATGTAGAGTTGGGTGTCATCAGCATAGCAATGAAAGCTAACACCGTATTTGCGTATGATGTCGCCTAGCGGCAACATGTAAATACTAAAGAGTGCAGGGCCAAGAACCGAACCTTGGGGGACTCCGCACGTTACCTTAACATAGTCCGAGGTCACATTGTTATGGGAGACGCACTGCATCCTGTCAGTAAGATAAGAGTTAAACCACGACAAGGCTAAGTCTGACATACCAATACGTGTTTTGATACGCTCTAATAAAATGTTATGATCGACGGTATCGAAAGCAGCGCTAAGATCAAGAAGCAGCAACATAGATGACGCATCAGAATCCATCGTTAGCAGTAGATCATTAGTCATTTTTGCGAGGGCTGTCTCCGTAGAGTGATTTGCCCTGAAACCGGATTGAAAAGGTTCACAGAGATTGTTAGACATTAAGTGTTCATTTAGCTGCTGTGCGACAATTTTTTCGAGGATTTTCGAGATAAACGGAAGGTGGGACACCGGCCGGTAGTTTACCATGAGGTCAGGATCGAGGTTAGGTCTTTTGAGCAAAGGATGAATAACCGCTTTTTTGAATGCTAGTGGAACAGTGCCAGAGGAAAGTGATAAGTTTATAATATTTAGCACTGATGGACCTAATAATACAAAAAGCTCCTTAATAAGTTTCCCAGGAAATGGGTCAAGTAAACATGTTGTTTGTTTTGTCCCATTGACACATCTTAACAATTCCTCTAGTGTTATTTCATCAAAGAGAGAGAAACTATTTTGGAGGGCGGTATCCTTCGTAGATACAGTCGTATCTGTGTTAATAGAACCCAGTTGTAGCTGCGATGCATTGTCTTTAATCTCCTTTCTAATGAGTTCAATTTTCTTATTAAAGAAATTCATAAAATCATCTGCTGAGTGGGTGGAGCTACTGGGAGGAGTCCCTTGTTGGGTTAGCGATGCTACTGTACTAAACAAAAATTTCGGATCATTTTTGTTGAGGTGGATGAGATTTGAGTAATATTTAGCTTTAGCTAGGGTAAGCATGTGTTTATAAGTTATTAAACTATCACTCCATGCTTGATGGAAAACCTCAAGTTTAGTAGCGCGCCATTTGCGTTCCAGCTTTCTACATGATAATTTATGGGCTCTAGTTTCTTCTGTAAACCATGGGGTGTGCCTTTTAGGGGCTCTTTTAAGCTTTAGCGGTGCTATACTATCAATGGTGTCGCGCAGGGCGTCCTTAAAGTTGTTAGTGAGGTTATCAATAGAGCCGACATAATTTGGGAATGGTGCCATTACCGAAGGCAGTAGGCCAGCAAGAGTCATCGTTGTGGCAGCATTAATGTTGCGGCTGCTATAGTAGTTATTATTATTAGTTTGTTGACAATGAGTCAGAACTTCAAATTTTATAAGGTAATGATCGGACATTACTTTAGTATACGAGAGTATCGTAACTTTGGAGGTGGTGACAACCCTGACCAGCACTAGATCCATCGTATTTCCGTTGCGATGCGTAGGTTCATTTATTATTTGTGTAAGACCACAGCTATCAATTATAGTCTGGAGCGCCATGCACTGAGGGTCCGATGGGGTATTCATATGGATATTAAAGTCCCCCATTATGATTATATTGTCGGCGTGCGTCACTAAATCAGCAACGAACTCTGAAAATTAACTGATGAAGTCCGAATTGGGTCCTGGGGGGCGGTAGATAACAGCCAGGTGGAGAGGCAGCGGTGTGACAAACCTCATAGTAAGCATCTCAAACGAGTTATATTTATTATTTAGGTTCGGGGTAAGATTAAAGTTTTTATTGTGTATGAGTGCAACTCCCCCACCCCTTTTAATGGGACGGGCAATATGCGCTCCCGCATAGCCAGGAGGAGACGCCTCACCCAGTGCAAAGAAATCGTCTGGTTTGAGCCAGGTCTCGGCGAGACCAATAACGTCAAGATTATTGTCTCTAATGACCTCATTAACTAATAGCGTTTTGGAAGATAATGATCTTATGTTTAAGAAGCCCATATTATAGGTAGTGGGCTGTTTTGAGGAGTTTTTGTTGAAATTATCCGTAGTAGCAATATTAATAATGTTGTGTTTATTATGTGTAGTGCACTTTAAATAATTTCGACCATATCTAGGAATTGATATGACGGGAATTTTCCGATTGTTTGCTTGATGTTGTGATAAACCGAACGCATCATAACTTGCCACCTCAGTAGAGTGCATGTCTACTTCTGACACAGAAAAAACATTTTTTGAGTTGTGTATTGTTCTAAAATAGTTGCTAAGTGTGCAGGTATTATCCAGCCTGGCGCTGGCTAGTTCTATTTTAACAAACTTCTCACCCGGACTAGCGCTTCTTTGAGGATTAGCCTTTCGCTTTGTTGTTAGCCCCGCTCGGCATCCCCGCTTCTGCTTCCGCTCACACCGCTTACGTGTCTTCCGTTGACGGTCCTTGCTGGCACTTGACTCCGCTGCTTTCGAGGCCGCTGGATGTAGCCGGCGAAGAATCCCCATTCTAGCGAGGAGGTCGAAAGTACCCGCATCTTTCAGCCTATAATGGCTCGATCTATCCACATCCAGAATCGTCTGTCGGTCATATCTGATCACGAAGTGTCCACGCTGTGAGCCAGCCATGAAATAGACAGAATTGACGGGTATTTTTGCCAAATCGCTCTACACTTCCAAGAGCGTCTGCAAGCCGCTGCCATCAGGGCGCCGCCATCTTGTGGGCTACATAGGTCATATTCAAAGTCCTCCTGTGTCCAGGGACATATTTCCTGAGTTTATAAACATAATATGAATTTAAAAAAAACTAAAGAAGATGTTGTAATGCCAAAAAGTATCGACGTAGTCATAGGAGGAATCGACTACATACGCTACTGTACTTGGTATCATTACAGTGGATGTTAGATGTAGATCCACCAATGGCGTTTGTTTACATTTTGACGCTGGTGAGCTACGGTGTGTAGTGAAGCATGTTTAGCTATTCCTCGTCCTGCAGGGATGATACTTATAAGAAACTTACTTTATTTGTCGCCATGGAGACCAGGATTAGTGATGTAGAAGTAACTAAAACACTGCAGACTGCGGATGGACGTTAGCCGCTAGCTCGCTAGCCATTTCTTAAAGCACCTCTTCCTGAGGGCGTTTCAGTGTTATAACTTCACCTTTATCGTCAGTTTTTAAGCCAAAATGCGTCCGTTCTCTCTTTTCTCCCTTTTGTGCACTGCCGAACATGCTCGTCTGCTCGTAAACCAGCAATATCAGGACGTGACGACTACAGGGTCGCGGGGGATGCGGGACGGGTACTTTTCAGAGGCGGTATAGTACCGAATATGATTTATTAGTATCGCGGTACTATACTAATACCGGTATACTGTACAACCCTAGTCCCAGAAAAATTGCATATTCACTGGACTTGATTTAATAATAGAATGCCGCAAGAGAAATACACTTTCACTTGCAATTCCTTTCCTATTTTAAAGTTGCATTTTCGAGACTTTTGAGGAAGTTTGAACTGTCCAAAGTTTTCTATGGTGAAAAGACATTTTTGATTTTGTAACGGATACAACATTTTCAATTTTAAATGTAGATCTAATTGAATCAGTTGATTAATTAATCAATTCATTTAGAACCTTACAAATCAGTCCAAGTAAGTGTTAGGAATGTGTGTGTGTGTGTGTGTGTGTGTGTGTGTGTGTGTGTGTGTGTGTGTGTGTGTGTGTGTGTCTAGTAGGGTTGTACGGTGTACCGGTATTAGTATAGTACCGCGATACTAATGAATCATAATCGGTACTATAAAATAAAAGTGTATCTGCAAACGTTATTTTAGCGACATTGTGCAAGCAGACCATCAGTAAGCCACACCTTCTTCCTCTAGCTCTTACACACATACACAAGTAAGGAGTTAGAAGTCTCATGATCGGAATGTGTGTGAATGTAGTGATTTTCACTCAGGCAAATGTTAAAAGGCGATTGTAATCATACAGAAAATACATTTGTAACACAGTTTAATAGGCAAATATTAATATGTTATGGTTTTATCATTCATAACAAGTGAGACACTGTGTCACCTGCCTACCCGGACCACAACAATGTCAACCCTTCAATGTGAGAATAGCTTTTTTACTCATTTAAAACAAGTTACACCATAGTGTATAAAATCTTAGTGTGACATTAGAAACTTTGGTTTGTGTTAAAACACAATTGTGTTGACTATTGTATTGTTGGGACACTGCAGTTATAATGCTCCTCGCGAGCCAGGTGTGGCTCTTTTGATGATTGCATCCGGCTCGCGGATTTCGGCTTTTCAGATAAAACAAAATATTATCGCTTGTTTTGATCCATCCATCGATTTTCCACTGCTCATGTCTTGTTCAGGGCTGCAGTTGGCTACAGGAGCAACTGTCCATTATTTTAATTGGGTGATAATAGCCTACGTTGGGCGTTGCTGGGTAAACAGGTAAACGCCCCCTTTTGAATCAGTCTGCGCGGTCATTAGCTCAAAGCTAACCCTTCGACGAAGAAGATGGCAAAAAGAAAAAAAGATGAGTAGTATCCATACTTGCCAACCCTCCCGGATTTTCCAGGAGACTCCCGAAATTCAGCGCCTCTCCCGAAAACCTCCCGGGACATTTTTTCTCCCGAAATTTAGGCGGAGCTGGAGGCCACGCCCCCTCCAGCTCCATGCGGACCTGAGTGACGTGTTGACAGCCTGTTCACACGTCCGCTTTCCCACAATATAAACAGCTAATGATCGAGGGCGAGTTCTTGGTTTCTTTTGTGGGTTTATTGTTAGGCAGTTTCATTAACGTCCTCCCAGCGCGGTAACAACACACAACAACAGCAGTCAAGTTTTCGTCTACCGTAAAGCAGTTTGTCTGCCGTAAACAGCAATGTTGTGACACTTTTAAATAGGACAATACTGCCATCTACTGTACATAAATATGTGACCCACCCATAATGTGTCACATTTTTGTGTTGATTTATTTATTTTATTTTGTGGTTTGAATTCGTTTTTGGAGCTGTCATTACACATTTATCAGTATTCACATTGGTCAGTAGGGGGCAGTAGGGCGTTTCTTCCCAATTGAATGCTATCACCTGCAGACCGGACGTGTCTTGTCATTCTGATGAGCGCGACCAGTCTGTGAACAATTGAAACGTCCTGTGTGCTTTTTCCTCCTGTATAACAGGTTAGTTTTGGTGAATCAACTAACTGAATAATATCCATGTGATCTTTATAAGTTTAAGTACACATTCTGATGGTGGAGCCTAACTCTAAAGTGTTTGTGAGTTGTAGTTTGTATTTGTGAATGAATCCAGTGCACAGCTGCAGTAATCAATACAAAAAGGCGACGTGAGTGCGCAATGTTTATATAGGAACTTATGATCCTAATTCAGACTCCCAAATTAGAGCTCCCGTTTTCTTATTGATTTTAAAATGTATATTTGTATAATGTGTGTGTCCTGAAATAGTGACAGAGAATAGAACAAGGATGGAAAATTCAACCCTTAACTCAACAATGAGTAGATGAGTGTTATGTGTGTGTATATGTGTAAATAAATGAACACTGAAATTCAAGTATTTCTTTTATTTATATATATATGGCTAGAATTCACTGAAAGTCAAGTATTTCTTATATATATATATATATATATATATATATATATATATCTTAACCACACCCCCAACCACGCCCCCCGCCCCACCCCGACCCCACCCCCCACCCCCCACCTCCCGAAATCGGAGGTCTCAAGGTTGGCAAGTATGGTAGTATCGCACATTTCAGGATGAATGGACCGAAGAATTCGCCTTTGTGGAGAGAGCAGGTTCTGCAGTGGGTCTAATTTGCAATGACAAAATTGCATCGACGAAACGGTCGAATGTAAAGCGGCACTTCGACACACGCCATGCTTACTTTGCATCAAAATACCCTGCGGGAGACAGCAGAAAGAAAGCGTGCCAAGAGCTACTGAGCAGGGTGCAAGCTAGCCAGCATCAACTCTGCGTATGGACCCGGCAAGGTGACTATAATTCCGCTAGTTTTGCTGGATCTTTCGCAATAGTGAGGAACGGAAAACCATTCACAGATGGCGAGTATGCTAAAACGTTCATGCTGGATGTAGCCAATTAACTTTTTGATGATCTTCCGAACAAAGACAAGATAATTAAACGGATACAAGACATGCCTCTGTCTGATCGTACCATCATGATGGCAAACCAAGTGGAGGAAACGCAAGTGAAGGACATAAATGCAGCGCCGTTCTTTTCCCTGGCTGCATGAAGCTTAACCTCACCAAGTACCAACCAGACTACAAAGCCATCAGCAAATCCGTTCAGCACCAGAAGGCGCATTAATGGTGAGTATTATAACAACATTATTTAAAAGAATACATTTAGATGCTTATTGTACTCACATTTAGTTGAATTCAGTCTTAAAATATATTATATGGCTCTCACAGAAATACATTTCCAATTATGTTGCTTTCATGGCTCTCTGAGTCACAAAGGTTTCTTACCCCTGCCTTAAAGGAACTGCACTTTAAAAAAAAATGTTGCCATCGTTCTATTTCCGGAATCAAACATGCTTGTGTTGTAATCATGACAGACTTGGTAAAAGACAACGAAGACGGCTATTTTTGGACAAATGAGGATTGACAATCTTATCTTTTTTAAACTAAATATACTACTGCTTATAAGAGGGAGCGCGGAGAAGAGGGTGAAACGTTGGAGCAGACAGAAGCCGGGAGAGTGAGGTGAAAGCGACAACGCTATAAATGTGGAACTTGGAGTTATCCTATTTCGACATAAATGGATTGCTTACCCAAAATCAACAGGAAATGTCCCCGACCAACAGGACCAGAGTGAGTCGCCATGCGTGTTACTACAACTACTGTACATACGAGCTGTGTACAAACAAAACATGAAATGTGGGCTAATACTTTACAGATACTGTAATATGATGTTTTTCAGTCAGTACAGATTGGTGTTGTATCGCAGTGTTGTGCATTACAAATTCAAATGTGTTTCGTGTTGACGTAGAAGCTAGCTTATCTCTTGCCGTAGTTAGCTTTTGCGGTTAATACCGTAGTGCGGTGTTTTTCAACCACTGTGCCACACTAGTGTGCCGTGAGATACAGTCTGGTGTGCCGTGGGAGATTATGTCATTTCACCTAATTGGGTTAAAAACATTTTTTGCAAACCAGTAATTATAATCTGCAAATAATGTGCCGTTGTTGAGTGGCAGTGAGCAGGTAAAAAGGTATCTAACGCTTAAACCGAAAATAAACAAAAGGCGAGTGCCGCTAAGAAAAGGCATTGAAGCGTAGGGCTGGCTATGCAAAACGCAACTAAAACTGAACTGGCTGCAAAATAAACAAAAACAAAATGCTGGACGACAGCAAAGACTTACAACGTGTGGAGCAGACGGCGTCCACAAAGTACATTCGTACATGACAATCAACAATGTTCACACAAAGAAGGATAGCATCCGCACAACTTAAGCATTCTTGATTGCTAAAACAAAGCAAGTGTGGGGAATGTTCAAGGAAGACATGAAATTGCTACAGGAAAATACCAACAAAACAGGAAAAGCCACCAAAATAGGAGCGCAAGACAAGAACTAAAACACTACACACAGGAAAACAGCAAAAACCTCCAAATAAGTCAGGGTGTGATGTGACAGTTGGTGACAATACACCTACTTTGAGACAAGAGCTATAGTGATGCATGCTTTTTAAATTGTCAATATCGGCTGCTGAGTTTTATTTTTCAATGATTTCTGCTGGTGGTGTGCCGCGGGATTTTTTTCAAAGAAAAAAATGTGCCTTTGCTCAGAAAAGGTTGAAAAACACTGCCGTAGTGTAACGATGTGTTACTACGCAAGAAAAAGAGTTCCTCAGTGTTCCCTCTTACAATAACAATGTCGCTACAGCTTGGTTATTATACAGGTTACGGAACGTAAGTTAAGTACTGTTGACGATTGTTTTATGCATTTTTAAAGTGATTTAGAGGTAGAGTTGATTGCTCCCATAAGCTGCATTGCTAGCCACCGATACGAGCCAATTTTTACATGTTAGAAACCAAAAAAAAAATAAAAAAATAATGCGTTTGTCTTCTTATCTCTTATGATTGTAAAAGACAGGCAAAATTCAACAAAAAAAAATGCAGTTCCCCTTTAAATCTTTTACTTCAATTGTTACACCTACTTGACTTGTGTATCAATATGGGACAGTGGAATACTTTTGCCACGTTCCAGTATACAGATTGTTTTAGCGTTACTTTAGGGTGCAGAGAAATGATTAGGGGGTCTAGCAAGACTCCAAAAAGTACCAGTCAAAAAATACAAAACAAAAGGCTGGCCAGGGAGCTCAGACTACTGCTCATGGGAATACAAAAAGGCGGCCAGGTCACAAAGTCTATGGTAAACCGCATATATCTGAAGAACATCAAGACAGTGTGAAGCAATGACGTGCGGTGACCTTCACGCCAGGAAAAAACTTTCTCTGGAATTTTGCCCATTATTGACAATCCCTATGTCAAGACAAGAACACATGTATTTAATTTGTTGTTGCATTCTAATTTGTAATCATCTGCTCTTTCTAGGTGGCTGGCAATGCAGCTAATAGAAGTAATTAATTATGTTTCTAAATCACTCTAAAAATGCATGCCAACAATACTTCATTTAGATCTCGTTACCTGAATTTTAACCAAGTTTTAGCGACGTCGTTATTATAAGCGTTTACGCAGACAACCTATTTCAGCCGCGTCGTGTTACAGAGAGCTAACGAGCTTGTGCAGCTGCAGTGTTGACATACTGAGCTGCTGCATCACAATCTCTTTCCAGTTGCTGAACATTAATTCTAGATGATAAATTATGCATCTCACCTGGATAATAGAAGGTTGTGCTCAAAAACCGAAAAGTTGGTCATCTAAAGTTAAAGTACCAATGATAGTCACACACACACTAGGTGTGGTGAAATTAACCCCTGCATTTGACCCATCCCCTTGCTCACCCCCTGGGAGGTGAGGGGAGCAGTGAGCAGCAGCGGTGACCGCGCTAGGGAATCATTTTGGTGATTTAACCCCCAATTCCAACGCTTGATGCTGGGAGGCAACGGGCCCCATTTTTATAGTCTTTGGTATGACTCGGCCGGGGTTTGAACTCACAACCTATCGATCTCATGGCGGACATTCTAACCACAAGGCCACTGAGCAGGTTATGAGCATTGAGCATCTGGGACATTCAACTTATACTTGGAGATGGCGAGAAAAACATGCTGTCTGCGGAACAGGACAACAGTTTTCTTTTGTTAACCCTTTGTGTGGATTATGAGAGATCTTCATCTAAACAGGGTTGTATCAACATCCCATCAGTCGGCATCCCAGTGAGAGCAGACTTGTACAGTAAGTGATTGTTTTATTATGGTTTTTTTTAATTCTCAGGAAGTCTGTCATGATTAGAAGTTGTTGCTGAAGAAAAAGATAAAATTATTATGTGTCTATAAAATAATGTTCCTCCGTATGCTTAACATTAGCAAAATATGCCTGTTACTACATTACATACCTACATACAGTGTGTATATAAAACCATGATGAAGGTATTTTTGGGGCGCTTTATAGGCGGAGTAGAGGGACACTCATTCACTTCATTGTTCTCATCTTGTGGTTAGAGTTATTGTGTAGAAATATGGGGAAATAACTACAAATGTGCGCTACATTCGTTAACCGTGTTACAAAAAAGATCAGTTAGAATAATACATAATGTTGGATATAGAGAACATACAAACACTTTATTTATTGAGTCAAAAATATTAAAGTTCGGTGATTTGGTAAAATTGCAAACAGCTAAAATGATGTACAAAGCAGACTATAACCTGCTACCCAAGAATGTACAACAATTCTTCTCAACTAAAGAGGAGAAATATAACCTTAGAGGAAAAAATAATTTAAAACATTTGTATGCACGTACAACACTTAAAACCTTTCGCATATCAGCATGTGGAATTAAATTATGGAATGGATTAAGTAAAGAAGTTAAACATTGTACTGATATGATCCAGTTTAAGAGGTTGTTCAAAATAATAGTGCTTACAAAGTACAAAGAAGAATTATGAGAAATACTCTCAACCTTATTGAAAGTAAGATATTCTTCATCTCAGTATTTTAATAATGACTGAATGAATTAATTACATATTACAAAAAAGGTTATAAAAAGGTCAGTAAATGATTCTATATATTTGTAAACACTCTGAAGTGGGAAAGGGGTAGGATTAAATAAGCTTTGCTTCTTCCTACTCCTTTTCGAACATGATGAAAAGTGAAATGATATGAAATTGTGCTGTATTATACTGTAAGTGTGTTCATGTTCGAAATAAACTAAAAGAAAGAAAGAAAGAAAGAGTGTCCGTCCTGAGATAGGCAGGTTGTGAGTTCAAACCACGGCCGAGTCATACCAAAGACTATAAAAATGGGACCCATTGCCTCCCTGCTTGGCACTCAGCATCAAGGGTTGGAATTGGGGGTTATATCACCAAAATGATTCCTGGGCGCGGCCACTGCTTCTGCTCACTGCTCTCCTCACCTCCTAGGGGGTGATCAAGGGTGATGGGTCAAATGCAGAGGATAATTTCACCACACCTAGTGTGTGTGTGACAATCATTGGTACTATTACATGCAACATTGTAAAAAAAAAAAGTGCAGTTCCCCTTCAAGATAATATTTAACTTTCATAATGTTACCAAATACTTCTTAGCCCCTTGTATTTACTTTTATAAAATCAAAACCATTTGTGGTATTGCCTTTTATTTGTACATGAAGTACATGTGCCGGCCCTTCTCCAGGGAAACTTACTTTGTTGTATAAGACTGATCACGTGTTTTGTCTGAAAGTCCAGTTTTTGAGGTTGGATACATAATCCTCCATATTGACAACCAAATTCAGTCATCCATTCTTTCAGCAGGGCATAGCTTGTTGCTAAAAGAGACAATAGAATATGCACCTGCTAGCTCACGTACCACACGATGACCACAGCACCCGTGTGTACGACTTTGTTGTATTTTATAATCAGATTAACAATAATGAAGTCACCCTTCCATTAAATACATTACACAAACTACTTTGTACATGTGTCAAGGTATCAAAATGTTACTGCAAACATTGTACAGTGCATCAGGAAAGTATTCATATAATTTGGTTTCTCATGGTCTGAGAGTCTTTCAGGTGCATTTTGGCTATCTTTTTACTAAGAAATATCTTCCGTCTGGCCATTATACCATACAAGCCTGATTAGTGTATGGCTGCAGAGATGGTTGTCCTTCTGGAAGGTTCTCATCTCTCCAGAGAGGAATGCTGTAGCTCTGACAGAGTGACCATCAGGTTCTTGGTCACCTCCCTGACTAGACTAAGATGAATGCAGCAATGTACAGAGACATCCTGGATGAAAACCAACGCTTCTCATCCAACCTGATTCAGCTTGAGAGGTGCTGCAAAGAGGAATGGACAAAGAAGAAAGGGGGAAATTGCCCAAAGATAGATGTGCCAAGCTTGTGGCATCGTACTTGAAAATACTTTGTCATGATCTGGCAGCTCTTCTGCTGCCTGTCTTCTTTTTGTTGCAGTGCCTGGTTTCTAGGTCACAGGGCAGCGCCACTGACTCGCACACCTGACTACTACTCATCCTGACTACTTAAAGGGGAACATTATCACCAGACCTATGTAAGCGTCAATATATACCTTGATGTTGCAGAAAAAAGACCATATATTTTTTTAACCGATTTCCGAACTCTAAATGGGTGAATTTTGGCGAGTTAAACGCCTTTCTAATATTCGCTCTCGGAGCGATGACGTCACAACGTGGCGTCACATCGGGAAGCAATCCGCCATTTTCTCAAACACAGAGTCAAATCAGCTCTGTTATTTTCCGTTTTTTCGACTGTTTTCCATACCTTGGAGACATCATGCCTCGTCGGTGTGTTGTCGGAGGGTGTAACAACACGAACAGGGACGGATTCAAGTTGCACCAGTGTCCCAAAGATGCGAAAGTGGCAAGAAATTGGACGTTTGTTCTGCACACTTTACCGACGAAAGCTATGCTACGACAGAGATGGCAAGAATGTGTGGATATCCTGCGACACTCAAAGCAGATGCATTTCCAACGATAAAGTCAAAGTAATCTGCCGCCAGACCCCCATTGAATCGGCCGGAGTGTGTGAGCAATTCAGGGACAAAGGACCTCGGTAGCACGGCAAGCAATGGCGGCAGTTTGTTCCCGCAGACGAGCGAGCTAAAGCCCCTGGATGTCTTGGCTCACACCGTCCCTTATGCCACCGAAGATGATCAAGAGAAGAATATCGACCCTAGCTTCCCTGGCCTGCTGACATGAGGGTATGTCTACAGAATATATTAATTGATGAAAATTGGGCTGTCTGCACTCTCAAAGTGCATGTTGTTGCCAAATGTATTTAATATGCTGTAAACCTAGTTCATAGTTGTTAGTTTCCTTTAATGCCAAACAAACACATACCAATCGTTGGTTAGAAGGCGATCGCCAAATTCGTCCTCGCTTTCTCCCGTGTCGCTGGCTGTCGTGTCGTTTTCGTCGGTTTCGCTTGCATATGGTTCAAACCGATATGGCTCAATAGCTTCAGTTTCTTTTTCAATTTCGTTTTCGCTACCTGCCTCCACACTACAACTATCCGTTTCAATACATTCGTAATCTGTTGAATCGCTTAAGCCGCTGAAATCCGAGTCTGAATCCGAGCTAATGTCGCTATAGCTTGCTGTTCTTTCCGCCATGTTTGTTTGTGTAGGCTTCACTATGTGACGTCACAGGAAAATGGACGGGTGTATATAACGATGGTTAAAATCAAGCACTTTGAAGCTTTTTTTAGGGATATTGCGTGATGGGTAAAATTTTGAAAAAAACTTCGAAAAATATAATAAGCCACTGGGAACTGATTTTTAATGGTTTTAACCATTCTGAAATGGTGATAATGTTCCCCTTTAAGCTCTCCAGTCCATTCACTTGATGGTTCATCCTCTGCTTTGGCTACACTCACGCCTCTCGTTTCCTGTGGCTCTGCCCCAGCGTTGTGATAATAACTCCTTTTGTGTTCATCCTTAGTTATTTTCCCTCACTCATTTTTGAGTGCACTTTTTATCATTTATCCATTATTCTTATGTATTTTTTGCTCTGCATTGGGGTCCTACTCTAAGCTGACCGTGACATACTTGAGGCTGTACTTACCGCCAAAAGCGCATCAACAAATTATTGAGCAAAGGCTGTGAATACCTATGTACATGTGATATCTGACTTTTTTATTTTGAATACATTTGCAAAAAAAAGCTTTTTACTTTGTCGTTATGGGGTACTGTGTGTACAATGTTGAGAACAAACATGAATATATTCCATTTTAAAATAAGACTGTCACACAACAAAATGTGAATAAAGTGAAGCGCTGTAAATACTTTCCGGATGCACTGTATGTGTCAAGATGTCAAACAAAAAAAAAGCCATGCACTCAAATACTATTTAGCTTGCTTGTGGACTAAAGCAGTGGTTCTCAACCTTTTTTCAGTGATGTACCCCCTGTGAACATTTTTTTAATTCAAGTACCCCCTAATCAGAGCAAAGCATTTTTGGTTGAAAAAAAGAGATAAAGAAGCACTATGTCATCAGTTTCTGATTTATTTAATTGTATAACAGTGCAAAATATTGCTCATTTGTAGTGGTCTTTCTTGAACTATTTGGAAAAAAAGATATAAAAATAACTAAAAACTCGTTGAAAAATAAACAAGTGATTCAATTATAAATAAAGATTTCTACACATAGAAGTAATCATCAACTTAAAGTGCCCTCTTTGGGGATTGTAATAGAGATCCATCTGGATTCATGAACTTAATTCTAAACATTTCTTCACAAAAAAAGGAAATCTTTAACATCAATATTTATGGAACATGTCCACAAAAAATCTACCTGTCAACACTGAATATTGCATTGTTGCATTTATTTTCACAGTTATTTTTGGCAGACATTTTAGTGAGAAACCTGAGCTTGTGCTTCACTGAGTTTATGAACTTACATTCATATTTTGTTGAAGTATTATTCAATAAATATATTTATAAAGGATTTTTGAATTGTTGCTATTTTTAGTATATTTAAAAAAAATCTCACGTACCCCTTGGCATACATTCAAGTACCCCCAGGGGTATGCGTACCCCCATTTGAGAACCACTGCACTAAAGCAGTGACAAAATATTTGCCACGCCCTCGTCTGTTTTTGACCCGCATCCAGTGTTATCAGGACTAGGCGCAGTGCACAAAAACTGGCAGCTGTTTAAACCTGTCGGCAACCTCCTGTCTGGTTTTTGCCCTGTATTTCATCAGGACATGTACAAATCGAGGGATTTTTGCTCAGGAAAATTGTTTAAAAAAAGGTCAGAAAATAAATTTTCATTCAAAGATAGTTTAGTGGAAAATATCAATATGTATTACTTATTTTTTTAATTGTTCATCATGACAAGTCCCCTGACTGCATGTCCCTGATGTGAAGACTTGATACGGAGCACAAACAACGATCCGGGAACTAGCCAAAGCTCCAAGCTGAACAAAATAAAGCCTGATAAGCAATCAATACCAGGTGCTCTCATAACACTGTGTACAAAACAGGAAAAAAACAAGCAAAATAAAAGCACGTCACAGAAAAAAATTATAGACGCCTAAGAAAACCAACACAAGAAGTCCAACCAGAATGTGTCATTTAAATAAATAAATTAATTAATACACCAAGATTAAGTAGTCATGTTTTGTTTGAGTAAATGTGCTGTACATGTTTACAGTGCATTTTATTCAATTAAAAAATGTTAAATTTGATTAATACATGTGTTTACATCACTTTGTTTAATATGATCTTACGTTTACTTATTTGCTTTCATCTCAATTTGGAACAATGCAGAAGAAAAGGGACTGACAACATCATTTTAAAAGAATACAGGCCAAAAATAAATGCGTAATAAACCACTATATAGGGTACAGTTTTGGACGTTTTACTTACAGTATGTCAAGTAATAAATAATGTGTTGAAACTGTTGTGATGAAATTCCTCTGACTTATTTGCAAAGATGCAAGAATAAGTACTTTGCCTCACAACTGATCTATTCCACTTAATATGTACAAGTAGACATACAGTCTAAAGTATGACCATTCATTGAATGTTATATTGTGAGGACAATATTTTCCTTTTGATTTATTATAAGAATACAGTCAATGCATTTGCAATGTCTATTTAACAAACAAACACTTAGTATTTATAAATACATATGTAGTGTTGCTGTATGAATGCCAACAAGAAAGATCATGAGATATCATCTGTAATGCCTCCAGTACATGTCCCACCCATTAAGTGGGTTTGCAAAACTGATTGAATTCCATCCATCCATTTTCTACCGCTTATTCCCTTTGGGGTCGCGGGGGGAGCTGGAGCCTATCTCAGCTACAATCGGGCGGAAGGCGGGGTACACCCTGGATAAGTCGCCACCTCATCGCAGGGCCAACACAGATAGACAGACAACATTCACCATCACATCCACACACTAGGGCCAATTTAGTGTTGCCAATCAACCTATCCCCAGGTGCATGTCTTTGGAGGTGGGAGGAAGCCGGAGTACCCGGAGGGAACCCACGCAGTCACGGGCAGAACATGCAAACTCCACACAGAAAGATCCTGAGCTCAGGATTGAACCCAGGACCTTCGTATTGTGAGGCAGATGCACTAATCCCTCTTCCACCGTGCTGCCTGATTGCATTCCATTGTCTTCAAATAAAAACAGAAACATTACACAACCAAAGTAATTGTTAACAAGTTTAGGTACACAATAAATCATCCATAATCCAGTTCGTTAAAATTGAACATGTAAACAGGAATAATTACTTTGAAATGACTTAACTTGCTGAACAAAGACATTATAAAACCATCCAATTAAGATACCACATAATGATACAATAAATGTTCTGAAAAACAAATAAAAAACAATGTTTGCATAATATGAATAGCTAAAAGTAATAACGTTAACAATACAAGGTTTTCTCTCTGAGGTGGAAATTAATATACAAACGGATGGCATATAAAAAAAAAAAAGTTCTGATAACAATAAGAAAAACCCCAAAAAAACTACTAGTAGGCCCCTGGGCGATATGGCCTAAAAAAAAAAAAAGTCCTGATTTTTTCACAAAAAATCTGATTTACGACTATTTCCCTACTTTTTAAGGAACCCATTGAATACAAATAACAGAGATCATTCAAAACTGTTTTTTCTTTTATCTGATCAAAAACTAGTATATAGAAATGACACTGCGAACACTGCATCTTACTCTTAGCAAAATTATAATTTGAATAATGTGGATCTTTTTAGACTACGGTATTTAAAAGATGAACAGAGAACGGTTTTGAAGGCATTTATTGGTGGCAAGGATGTTTTGGCTCTTCTTCCGACCGGGTTTGGATTTCCCAGTGTCGCTCTCATCAGCTTCACAGGTTGATTTGGATGTGAGTGGTTGAAGTAGCACGCCATTCAAGATAACGGACAAGTGGTTTATCCAATCACATACAATGATTTTTTTTTACAAGGCCTCGCCTTCTGAAATACATCTCCTATTGAGTACTCTCAGACCAATGTGTGGAGCTCAGCGAACGACAAGGATCTGGCGATAGTCAGGTTAGGTGTGGTTCCTACCAGTTTTAAACACGTCGTGGTCCAACCGCTTTTAAAGAAACCTGGTCTGGACAGTTCAGTTTTAGCCCATTTTAGACCCATTTCTAAGCTGCCTTTCCTCTCAAAGATCTTGGAGAAGATTGTTTTTACCCAGTTATACACTTTTTTAGAGGACTGTGATATTTTAGAAGTCTTTCAGTCTGGGTTTCAACCCCTCCATAGTACCGAGTCGGCATTAGTAAGGGTTTTTAATGACATCCTTCGAGCAACGGATTTAGGTGATCATGTGATTTTAGTTTTACTCGATCTAACAGCAGCATTTGACACGGTGGACCATAATATCTTAATTAGCCGCCGACAGCATCAAGTGGGCATTTGCGGTACTGCTTTGAGTTGGCTGAAGTCATATTTGACAAACAGAACCTTTGCTGTAAATGTTGCTGGTTCTGAATCCTCTGTTGCTCCCTTGACATGTGGGGTCGCACAGGGCTCAGTTTTAGGACCACTGCTGTTTCCTATTTATTTACTTCCCCTGGGGTCAATCCTAAGAAAGCATGATATTTATTTTCATTGTTATGACACACAAATTAATTTTCCGTTAAAAATAAATCATGCCTCTTCAATGCAGCCACTACTTGCTTGTCTTGATGATATCAAGGCCTGGATGGTCCTACATTTCTTAAATTTCAATGAAAAGAAGACTGAAGTAATAGTATTTGGACATAGTGGTACCTGTGAGCTCCCCCCTGTTGACTTTGGCCCCTTGGCTTTGCACGTTAAGCCCATGGTCACCAACATGGTGACCATGCCGCTTGTATACAGCCTGTGTTACATTGTACAATAATAACAATTATAAGAATAGACGATATAAGAAAAATGTGTTAATACTAATTACTATTAACAGACTTGTTTTTAAATGTATGTAAATTATTTTTAGCATTCAAAAAATAAAAACATAAATACATTACACAGGCTGTAGATTTTACAGTGTGGAAAGTCATGATGTCAGAATGTTTCTGCAAACAATGTATTTGTGTCAGGATGACACGAAGAAATAGCCATGCCCTCATGTATTGCTTTGCTTGCTTGTGCACTAAAGCAGAGAGGAACTACTCACCACCGCTTTGTCTGTTTTTGACTCTGGATTCTTCCAGTGTACTCAGGACTGAGTGCAGTGTAAAAAAACTGGTATGTTCGTTGGCACACTCTCAGCTGTGAAAGCCTGTAGTCTCCTCCTGTCAGGTTGTTGCCCTGTATTTCATCACCAAATGTGCAAGTTTTTTTCTACTTAAGAGAACATAGTTTAATGGACAAATATTAATTCTTGTTTTGTTATTATTCTTCTTCCTCACCGCCCTGCCCTGACCGCACAAACCTGATTGAGGACATGAGGCCGTTTTCCTTCATGATTTGCTCTGAAAATATGTGATTTAAAAAGTGAAATCATTTTAAAAGGAACAGAAACAGTGTACAGGTGTATGTACCTATTTGGTTAGTTAGCTATTTCCATTATGGAATGTTTACTAAAAATAAAAAAATTAATTACGCAAAAAATAAGAACAAAAACAAAGAAACACCAATGAAATCACAAACACTTTTACATACAAACCAACATGTCAAAAGCACAAGTAGTTTCAAAATAAATGATTCTAGAACAACAAAATTAGGAAAACCAATGAGGTGGCGACTTGTACTCAGAGGGACAAGCAGTAGAAAATGGATGGATAGATGGGGACGGCGTGGCGAAGTTGGTAGAGTGGCCGTGCCAGCAATCGGAGGATTGCTGGTTACTGGGGTTCAATCCCCACCTTCTACCATCCTAGTCACGTCCGTTGTGTCCTTGGGCAAGACACTTCACCCCTTGCTCCTGATGGCTGCTGGTTAGCGGCTCGCATGGCAGCTCCCGCCATCAGTGTGTGAATGTGTGTGTGAATGTGGAAATACTGTCAAAGCGCTTTGAGTACCTTGAAGGTAGAAAAGCGCTATACAAGTATAACCCATTTATCATTATTTATGGCAATAGGAAAGTTAAACAATCTCTCAGTTTCTCAAAACAATAGTAATAACAGAGCAAGAGTCCATCCATTTTCTACCGCTTATTCCCTTTAGGGTCGCGGGGGGCGTTGGAGCCTATCTCAACTACAATTGGGCGGAAGGCGGGGTACACCCTGGACAAGTCGCCACCTCATCGCAAGGCCAACACAGATAGACAACAGTCACACTCACATCCACACACTAGGGCCAATTTAGTGTTGCCAATCAACTTTTCCCCATATGCATATCTTTGGAGGTGGGAGGAAGCCGGAGTACCCAGAGGGAACCCACACAGTCACGGGGAGGACATGCAAACTCCACACAGAAGGATCCAGAGCCCGGGATTGAACCCAAGACTACTCAGGACCTTCGTATTGTGAGGCAGATGCACTAACCCCTCTGCCAAGAGTATCTTGATTAATCAGTTATTTAATCTTCATGTAAACCAAACTAAAATAGAAGAAATAAAACAGTAATTCAAATAGTTGTTTGTGGCTTATGATAAAACCCCAAAAGGAAGCTGTTCATCCTCTTGTAAGGTGGAAAAAAGTGGGTTAGTTTTGCCAGAGGCTTATAGGATGTACAAGCAGTGACACCTGCCTCAGTTGCCAAGCGTTTTCAGTTCAAAGCAATTGCTTTTTCATATGGGACCAATGGCATCTGATGTTCCAGGATCCAGTCCAACGTAATGACAGCATCACTCAAGTGAAACCAAGTGGTGGCGTATGATGAGTAGTGCAAATGCTGGATCTTGCGATCAGCATGTGTAAAAGTCCACACATACACCAGCAGAGATAGTCTTTATTTCCTTGTATTTAGAAATTCTGACTTTCAGGCATGTTGATTTTACCAGTACTATCAATGGGTTTTCATGTTTTTTTAAATTAGGTACATGATGTATTTGTATCGGAATTTCACAGTACTGCAACTTTGGTTCTGTTCCCAGTCAGTACACATTAGAGAGGGTGACAGGAAGTGTGCACAGCGATGATTAGCCATAGTGCATAGGGTATCCCAGAACGTGGACACTATAATTTGTTGTTAAAGTCTTACGTTTGGAACGGTTTCTGTTGAGATACGTAAACAGACATATACAATGTGGATAAGACAAAAGCAGTGTGCCGCCACTGACAAGTCAAGAACGGGAACAGAGCTACATGCCTGAACTAGTAATTCTGAATTTTAGCTAGTGAGTAACTTTAAATCTACTAAAAAGAAAATAATAATTTAGACTTGTTAAACTCTTACTCACACTTTGTCTGCATCATTGTACTATCCTCAAAATAAGTGCTGTAAACCAAGGATTTTCAAGAGTGTCCAAAGTGTTGGCTAATGTAAATATTTTCAGCCGGAAGCTTGTTTTTCTAATGTAAAATTATTACCCATGAGATGTATCATTAAGGGTTGTCTTTGAATTAGGATTTTCATAGTCAAATCTGATTCTCTCGATTTTGTCTGTAGTCGATTAATGGTCAAATATGGGCAAACAATAAGTACACCTAATGGGGAAGCCCCACAAATAAACAAATCTTGTTTGCAACTTTTGACACTGAATAAGGTTAAAAACAAATAACATAGAACTGTTGAGGGAGTTTTAGTGAGGTCCTCAGAGCCGGGGTCGCATTAGGCTCTGGTGGAGCGCCAAATTTCATTATGTGCACAGGTGTCAAACTCCCTGGCCAGAGGTCCAGAGCTGGTTCAGAAATGTATTTCATCTGTAGAAAAGATGAACATCAACATGCATACGTGGCGAATTTCAGCAAATAGAAACCATAACATACCGCAGCAACACCACCTCAAATATACCTTGGGTCTGATCTACAGTACTAAGATCCAAACACCAGGCACTTAACAGTATTTGTAAAATATCAAATTGTGTGTACTATTAGTGGGAGTGTTGTGTGTGATCTGTGTTGCCTGAATGGAAACACCAGAAGCTGTCCTAGTGATTGACACCAGTCCAACCAGTAAGGAAAGGGGAGAGACAGCCATCAAAACCCCAAAAAATAGAGAGGCCAGTGGAATTGACAGCGTCCACACAGAAATGCTAAAGGCTGACGTAAAAACCTTAGCTGATATTCTTACCGACTTCTTCCACTCTAGCTTGACTTCAAAAACAATCTCTGAGGACTGGACAAGGGGTCTTGTTATAAAGCCTCCCAAAAATGGAAACCTCAACACCTGTGACAGCTGGCCAGGCATCACAATACTATCCGTACTATCCAAAGTGTTTTGACGAATCCTCAGATGAGAATTGACTCAGCTATCTACACCAAGCTGAGAGAAGAACAAGTTGGCTTCAGGAAGGGTCTAGATTTTTGCCCTGAGAAATATAATTGAGCAATGTTGAGAGTAGAACTGTCCACACAACTGCACATTAACTTTATTGACTTCATGAAAGCTTTTGCACACCTTGATAGAGTTGTTCTACCAAAACTTCAAATACAGTGTCATAGTCAATAGAAACCTACTCGAGTAGTTTTCTGTGAAGTCTGGTGTGAGAGATTGTTGCATCATCTCACATGTGTTTTTGATTGGAATATGCGCAACGCAACTGCACATAGCAATACATGTTAAGGGAAGTGTATACTGCTGTAACCCGTTATTATGGCAAACGACATCCACACAATCCACAGAAAATCGTCTTGAAGTGGCACATTAGCAGGGGGATCCTCCCTGATGTACGACATATTACGCAGCTCATAAAAAAACAAACTACAGGACCTCCGGTGCTCGAGGGTGCCTCCACATTTCATTTGGATCATGTTGTCATCTGATGACAGGCAGCTAAAGATGGAGAGGCAGAAAAGAAAGCTCTCGGGCGCTCAAGACAGTAAACGGAAGAGGTAGAAAGATTCCGTTAGAATATAAAAAAACTTTTCAAAGTGGTTAAAAGTCTGTGGGTAAGTTATGTCAGTGTATTAAGAGAGGGCTTATAAAAAGGCAGGTTGGCTAAACTTACTCTGAGTACATATTACGGTTGTCTAAAGGTCTGTGGATCAGTAATACAGCTTTCGAATAAGGATTTTCATAGTCAATTCTCAGTCGTTAGATTTTGCCCATAGTTGTTATTTTTTAAGAGCAACGCTAATGTTACTGTCTGTGTTGGTCTCGAACCCTAAGGTGCAGAGGTAGCACAGGTAAACATACTGTATATTTATGTTGAAACACAAAGGAACAGTGCAGCAAGGAAACGCCTGAAAAAAGAGAGGACAGTTAGGAAAGCTACCTTCACACTGCAGGGTCAGATGTCCAATTCAAATTTTTTTGTCATATCAAGTCTTATTAGTGGCCGTTCACATTACAAAAAAAAATTTGATATCTAATGTGAATGCAATCTGACCCACATGTGGACATGACGTCATGACGTAGCATGTACTGCAGTGTTTACGGAAAGAAAAAATGGCCTCAGCTCTGGTCGGTCTCAGTACTGGCGCATATGTGGCAATTTCAAATCATTTTTGCATTTAAACGTCTTCTCCCCGTCATCTTTGTTGTAGCGGTGTAGCGTGCAAGGACAGGAGTGGAAGAAGTGTCAAAAGATGGAGCTAACTGTTTTAATGACATTCAGACTTAAATCAATTACGGAGCAGCATCTCCTCATCCATGGCTCACTAGTGCAACAACAACGCCGGGAATGTGTCCCGTGAAAAAACATCCTACTAAAACTCTCTAATAACTAAAGTTCCTTGGGTGAATTATGTAAACCTACTACACCGGTAATTTTTAACACTTCCATAGCGAGTCTACTGACAGATATAAGTTAGAACTTTACACTACATTATATTAGAAATGGCAACAGTGGAGGATGAATGTCCCATAACAAGAAGATACAGAAAAAGAAGAAGCTTATCGACAAAGATGGACCGCACACATTTTCAGGACTTATGCAGAACCCAAATACAGAGCAGCAGGTACCAGAAGGTAAGAAAAGTTGGTTTTGCACAATATTGCAAAACAAAAAGCCAGATAATATGTCTGCTAATAGGTGATATTTTGCGGTCCTTATACACACACCACAATAATACCTGTATGTTGAAGCACAGTACGTCTGACTACGGTAGCCGTAATGCACAGACAATACATCAAGGAGTGCGGCTTCAAAGACGTACCAAAACATATTGACAGATTTTTGAGCGCTGTATCTAATGTTTTTCTTGATGGAACATTTAAAGATTTAGTGTTGTTTACTGGCGTCATCTTGCGGTCTACATGTATCTCTTATATGTGACTATCATCTACTCCCTTACCATTACACCATGTGCCAAATAAATTTGCTTTGAGGTTGGTAAGCACAACCAGAATTACTCCATACATTAGGCGCACCGGGTTATAAGGCGCACTGTCAATTTTTGAGAAAATGAAAGGATTTTAAGTGCGCCTTATAGGTATTTGTGTTTTAGATCTGCGTAAGTGTGTTTTAAGTTGTCTGTCTTTCCCTAATCAGAAAGAACCCTCGATAGGCTGTCTACTTACACGTGACTTGCAAGATTTGAGTGCGCGCATTCAGATTTGTGAGCGTGTAATACAACTTGTGTGCCCGCATTTCGATTTGCATGTGTGTAATACAATCTGCGTGTGCCTATTAACTGCGAGAATCAGGAACCCTCTATTGGCTGTCCTTTTTACACATGACTTTTACGAAACTTCTGCCATGCAAGAGTTGTCTGTCTGTGCAGCGATTTGAACGTGTAAAAAGAGTTGTCTGTCTATATCTGCATAAGTCCTGCAAATTTGCGCACGTCTGCCACTGTAGTCCGTGCTGAGTCGATAAGCTTATTCTTTTTCTCTATCTTCTTGTTATGTGACATTCACACTCTGCTGTTGCCATTTCTAATATAAACTAGGGATGTCCGATAATGGCTTTTTGCCGATATCTGATATTCCGATATTGTCCAACTCTTTAATTACCGATACCGATATCAACCGATACCAATATAAACCGATACTGATATATACAATCGTGGAATCAACACATTATTATGCCTAATTTGGACAACCATGTATGGTGAAGATAAGGTCCTTTTTAAAAATAATAATAAAATAAAATAAGATAAATTAAATAAAAACATTTTCTTGAATAAAAAAGAAAGTACAACAATATAAAAACAGTTACATAGAAACTAGTAATGAATGAAAATGAGTAAAATTAACTGTTAAAGGTTAGTACTATTAGTGGACCAGCAGCACGCGCAATCATGTGTGCTTACGGACTGTATCCCTTGCAGACTGTATTGATATATATTGATATTTATTGTAGGAACCAGAATATTAATAACAGAAAGAAACAACCCTTTTGTGTGAATGAGTGTGAATGAGCGTAAATGGGGTAGGGAGGTTTTTTGGGTTGGTGCACTAATTGTAAGTGTATCTTGTGTTTTTTATGTTGATTTAATTTAAAAATAAATAAATAAAAAACCCAATACCGATAATAAAAAAAAAATGATACCGATAATTTCCGATATTACATTTAAAGCATTTATCGGCCGATAATATCGGCAGGCCGATATTAAAGGACATCTCTAATATAAAGTAGTGTAAAGTTCTAACTTATATCTGTCAGTAGACTCGCTATGGAAGCGCTAAAAACTACCGGTGTAGTGAGTTGACATTATTCACCCAAGGAACTTTAGTTATTAGAGAGTTCCGGTCGGACTGTTTTTCACGGGACACATTTCCGGGGTTGTTGCACTAGTGAGCCACGGATGAAGAGATTCTGCTCCGTTATTGATTTAAGTAAAGTCTGAATGTCATTAAAACAGTTAGCTCCATCTTTTGACACTTCTTCCACTCCCACTTCCTTGCACGCTACACCACTACAACAAAGATGACGAGGAGAAAACGTTGTCGAAGGTGAACCACAGAAATAAGACCGCCCACAAAATGGCGCATCTTGAAGAGACGGTCAGAAAGCAACTTGAAGATGGTCTGTAAAACATAATCTATGCAACATTTTGACCAAAGAACCACCATTACATGTTATGTAGACCACAAGGAAGTGTTTTACATTTTGAAAAAAATCATAATATTACCCCCTTTAATGTGCCTTATAATTCGGTGCACCTTTTGTATGAAAAAAGACCTGAATAGACCCGCTCATCGGCAATGCGCCTTATAATCTGGTGCGCCCTATTGTCCAGAAAATATGGTATACCAAGGAGGTGAATATTAAAACAGATAAATTACAGAATTTGAAGTTGTATAAGTAAGTTTAAATGTCTTCACTGCATAGAAAACCTCAGTGCTGTTATAATGTATCTGATAGGTCTGATCAGATGCAGCGTCGAGTAACTGATATCCAGTAAAGAATATTATGATTCAGAATTAAAATAGCATGCTTTTTTTAATGTGGCTTGACGGCTGTATTTTTGACAACCTCCTTCACACAATGTTCATTCATGCGTGCAGATGGAGAGAAAGGAGAGAGAGAAAAACAGGACCGACAGGGTAAGGCGACAGATTGGTCTATTAGTTGAAAGTATAAGAACGGCCACCTGATACCAAGTGATTCATTTCTGTATATCATTTTTATTGAAAATGCATAAATTATTCATTTATTCAAAGTTATTAAATAATGATTGTTTGACCATATGACTCAGCGGAGAAGGAAACGGACATTCGGAAAGGAGACAAGTGAAGACATCAGGTAGGAATAATTAAACTAGTGAGGCCATAAAAGCCTATGATGCCCAGTATGATTTGAATTTCTGCTGACCAACCCTTCTGGGAAAATTAGTGCAGGCTGATATCACCAAGTCAATCGCTGCAGAGGAGAATGTGGAACAGAGAGGTGCAGATTTTGATGAAGACGAACCCAAAGAGAGAGGTGCGGATGAGGGAGAGGTACAGAGAGAGGAAAAGAGAGAGACGGGCAAGGCCTGACTCAGTAGATCCATTTAATGGCCTTCACCAATGGGTGAATAATTGAGGCAGTCCAAGGTTTCATATTTCCAGTTCATATTTCCACTATAGAGAATTTGTTGATCACAGGGTGTTGCTACTGTTACATGTTTTCTTTGTTTTATTTGGATTGAGAGAATCACCTTTTGTAATGTATAATTTAAAGCATTGAACTCCTTAAAGAGCCCCCAAAAAATATATATTTCTCATCTGTGATCCGTATGGGCCACAACGGTACTTCTAATACACTTTTCCACAATGTGTAACAGTAATGACAATATCAATCAAAAGTCTGGAGCTTAAAGTCATACAGAAGTTTCATAAGCGCGAAAATAATGGCAAAAGCTGCATTTTCACTTTAATTCTAATAGTTAAGAAACATATTCATTGTTAATGCTGTTTATTTATTTTAGCACAACACAATAGTATGTAAAAATAATAATAATAATAATAATGATATTATATATATATATATATATATATATATATATATATATATATATATACATATATATATATATATATATATATATATATATATATATATATATATATATATATATATATATATATATATATATGAGTTCCTTTCTTTGCATTGTATTTGGTTAGTACTTTTTTTTCTAATCAGCCTGACCTAAGCCAAAGGTTTTTTGTGATAAGAGTGATTGGAGCACATACTTGTTTGTCACAAAAAACATTCATGAAGTTTGGTTCTTTTATGAATTTATTATGGGTCTACTGAAAATGTGACCAAATCTGCTGGGTCAAAAGTCTACATACAGCATTGTTAATATTTGGTTACATGTTCCTTGGCAAGTTTCACTGCAATAAGGCGCTTTTGGTAGCCATTCACAAACGTCTGGCAATTTTTGTTTCATCTGATCACAGAACTTTCCTCCAGAAGGTCTTATCTTTGTCCATGTGATGTCAGATTAACCAAAAATTGATCTGTTTGGCCACAATACCCAGCAATATGTTTGGAGGAGAAAAGGTGAGGCCTTTATTCCCAGGAACACCACACCTACTGTCAAGCATGGTGGTGGTAGTATTATGCTCTGGGCCTGTTTTGCTGCCAATAGAACTGGTGCTTTACAGAGAGTAAATGGGACAATGAAAAAGGAGGATTACCTCCAAATTCTTCAGGACAACCTAAAATCATCAGCCCGGAGGTTGGGTCTTGGGTGCAGTTGGGTGTTCCAACACGACAATGACCCCAAACGCCCGTCAAAAGTGGTAAAGGAATGGCTAAATCAGGCTAGAATTAAGGTTTTAGAATTCATGAAATTAGGGGCATTAAATTTGTGCTTTAATGCGATTAATTACAGTCAAATCTATATGTCATGATACTCATAACAGTTTTTGATTTAAACTTATTTTCCTTTGTGTTTTATGTTCCAGTGCTCTTGTTTCCCTGTGGGTTTTCCTTTCCTGCCACTTCTCTGGTCCGAGCGCTGCTTCGCTCACATGTCCATGATTGGCAATCAGGACAAACCTGTCCCTGGTTGCCAATCAGAGTTCTTTATATGACAGCCCTTTATATCTTTTATTACCTGCACACCGTCTCCTGTCTCTGCATCCTGGGGTCACTTTGCAAGCGACTCAGTCACATGGTGACATCATATTCTGTATCGCGTGAATCACATTTGTCATCTCTAATGTATGCCTGCGAGTTACATCGCCCTCTTCTTCTGCTTGACTGAGAGCAACAACACTACCTCTATGCAGCACAAGATAATATGTAGCCACGGTGAAAAAGAGGTCTCACTCTGTCACAAGATGTGTCTGGTGATGCCCGCGGCTTTAAATAGTGAATAGTGAGGATAGCTTTGAGTTATATCTAACAAATTAGTAAAAATATTCACAACACACTTTAATACAGGGGTGTCAAACATGCGGTATTTTGTGGCCCCCACCGTAATTGGAAAGTTTATTGTTAGGGCGGCCCGCGAGTTTTATATGAATGGCACTTTACAGTGTTGTGTGTGGTGCTGAACAAACCTACCAATCACGGTGGGGCATATGGCTCTTGGGGGCCACCCATCCAAATGATGAGAATCAGATGTCCTAATCACTTGGCCCAACCACAGGTGTATAAAATCAAGCACTTAGGCATGGAGACTGTTTCTACAAACATTTGTGGAAGAATGGGCCGCTCTCAGGAGCTCAGTGATGTCCAGCGTGGAACTGTCATAGGATGCCACCCGCGCAACAAATCCAGTCGTGAAATTTCCTCGCTCCTAAATATTCCAAAGTCAACTGTCGGCTTTATTATAAGAAAATTGAAGAGTTTGGGAACAACAGCAACTCAGCCACAAAGTGGTCGGCCACGTAAACTGACAGAGAGGGGTCAGCAGATGCTGAAGCACATCGTGTAAAGAGGTCGCCGACTTTCTGCACAGTCAGTTAGTTCCAGTGAAAGATGATGAGCTCGGGCCCAGCTAAGCCGGCAGCGTTTCTGGGTGTTGTTGATAAATGGCTTTGGCGTTGCATAAATAGAGTTTTAACTTACACTTACAGATATAGCGACAAACTGTAGTTACTGACAGTGATTTTCTGAAGTGTTCCTGAGCCCATGTGGTGATATCCTTTACACACTGATGTCGCTTTTTGATGCAGTACCGGCATCGAAGGTCCGTATTATCATCGCTTACGTGCAGTGATTTCTCCAGATTATCTGAACTTTTTGATGATATTACGGACTGTAGATGGTGAAATCCCTAAATTCCTTGCAATAGCTCGTTGAGAAGTGTTGTTCTTAAACTGTTAGACGATTTGCTCACGCATTTGTTCACAAAGTGGTGACCCTCGCCCCATCCTTGTTTGTGAATGACTGAGCATTTCATGGAAGCTGCTTTTATACCCAATCATGGCACCCACCTGTTCCAAATCAGCCTGTGGGATGTGCTTTTTTAATTCTTGATTTGTTTATTTATTGTTTCATCTTATTTTCTGTTAAAACATTTTTTTTAAAAAGACATTTGAAGATTGGAATTTTTGAACAAAGCTTTTCTTGAAGAATACTTGATGTGGCCCAGTCTCAACCATACTCTGTCCCCAGAAGCCCCCAGGTAAATTGAGGTTTAATAAGTCAGACTGTGTATTTATAGTTTGTATAAGTTTGAATGTTGCCTTGTTTTAGCGTAGAGTATACAATGCTTCTTTTTTTCATAGCCTGACATGCATCGATCTAATATATAAGCAATATGGCATAATTTCCAAGTGTGTTTTATTCCACATTCAGAGGACTTTAGACTATTATAGTACATCTGCGCATCAATATAGTAATACACTGTATTACATGTACAATGATGCGTACATTGTGTTTAAAATCAGAGCACACTTACCTGGAGGAGAATGTCGTCTGCCACTGGACGAAATAAAACCTATCACTCTTAAAGAAATAACTTCATGTTCTGTCGTTAAATAACGTTTTTGAAATAATGTTGCACTGCAAAAAGTCAGTGTTCAAAAACAAGAAAAAAAATACAAAAATTAGGGGTATTATATTTGAACTAAGCAAAATTATCTGCCAATATAACAAGAACATTTGGCTTGTCAAGACTTTCCAAAACAAGTAAAATTAGCTAACCTCAATGAACCCAAAAATACCTTAAAATAAGTATATTCTCACTAATAAAAAGTGCACTTTTATTGGTAGAAAAAAAAAGAGATCTTTTTGCTAAATATGTTGAAAAATATTCTCAAATTAGGTAAATGCTAGTGCCATTATCTTGACATAATGATATGCGCTCGGCATTACATTTCTTGAAACCAGCAAACTTATACTAAAAACTAATTTATTGTTCTTAATGGAAAGGCAACAAGGCAACCGCTTGTTACTCTCGGGGTCTACTAGCCGCTCAGGCAAATCATATGATCTATAAATGCATTTTTCCATGGATAACATGACATCATGGCGCCAGGTGCGTGCTCTGTCAGTCAATTAGTGCGCATATATACAGCCCGGCCAAAAATGTTTTAATTGTAATTTTGAAGAATTCATCTGAATGTGCATGAACTATTTCTGTTCAAAATTGTTTGAAATGTCACATGTTAAATGTTTAAATATTAACTGTCAGTTTACTGTACTGTGCCTACTGTACTACTATATGAGTACGTGTTTTCTATTGTGTCATTGAAAATACAACAGCAAAGTCCATTTGGCTGTCATCTGTTTTAATTATGAGACACGATTGTGTCAAAGTCATGATTTTTTTTTTCATACTTTAAACAAGGAATTATTACTTTAAAAAAGTAGTTTTATACTTGTGAGTGTTGATGACACAGCTTTGCAACAGTTGATATTCTAGTTTCAAGCATGTTTTACTCAATATAGGTCATAAAATCTCAGCAACAAGCTGTAATATCTTACTGAGACAATTTAGGACCAAAACCCTTAAAACAAGTAAAACACTCTAACATAAAATCTGCTTAGTGAGAAGAAGTATCTTATAAGACAGAAAATAAGCAAATATCACTCTTATTTGAGATATTTAATCTTACTTCAATTTCGGTTTTTGCAGTGTGCACATTAATGTATGCGTACAAGACAGCTGTGACTGACGGTCATGAAAGTCAATCAAAGCCCACTTCCATCGTTGCGTGGGAAATGTTTCACATCTACTGTAGTTACCAACTTATGATGTGTTTTTGTTCCAGATTGCCCATTTTTTGACCTTATTTCATCACTTCATTTTGTGATGATAAACTATTATATTCCTGATGTTCTAACTTGCAGCACTGTGATTTTTTTAACTAATTGTATATATCATCTGAAGCAGAGGAAAAACAACAAGTTCATCATTTAATACTTTGTATTGCTCAGAAAAGTGTTCTTACTGTTTTTAATGTATTAATTTTAGCAATGTATAGGTACCAGATGTTTTTTTATGTAGCAAATTGCTAAGACTGCGTCATTTCAAGTCTGTTAAAAAATAAATAACTTAATAAAGCCACTTTTCTGTTTGTATATCTCTTGATCTGCCACAATAATGTTCAACCATCCATCCATTTTCTACCATTTGTCTCTCTCGGGGTCGCAGGGGTGGCTGGAGCCTATCCCAGCTGCATTCGGGCGGAAGGTGGCATACACCCTGACAAGTCTCCACCTCATCGCAGGGCCAACGCAGATAGACAGACAACATTCACACTCACATTCACACACTGGGGCCAATTTAGTGTTGCCAATCAACCTATCCCCAGGTGCATGTCTTTGGAGGTGGGAGGAAGCCGGAGTACCCGGAGGGAACCCATGCAATCACGGGGGGAACATGCAAACTCTACACAGAAAGACCCTGAGCCCGGGGATCGAACCCAGGACCTTCTAATTATGAGGAACTCACACTAACCCCTGTACCACCGTGCTGCCCGCCACAATAATATATACAATTTAAACAAATGCCTCAATTTGAGGGCTTTGTTCATCTTTTTTTTTAGGTGCGATTAAAAAAATGTTAATACGATCTTTAAATAATTAATTCAATTATTATTTTTTTAATCGCTGGGCAGCACTATAAAACACGACCATGGTGTGCATGCAGCACCATGGGCATATACTATACCCGACACACTAAGTTCCCTTGGAGGGGTATGTCAAGTGTCATAGGAGGTGCATGAATCAAAAACATAAAACAGCATGACCTTATTGACTGAACATTCATTTCCAAGTGCGTTTGAGCCCTGCATTTTGTGAACAGTGGCACACTTGTACACAGACATTAAAAAAGCCAGACACAAACTTGCTAATATGCTATATGAATAAGTAAGCAAGTGATAATGATGTTGCATTCTGAGTGTTTGTTATTGCAGATTTAATTTATGTTGTGTGCAAAATGAGAGCTGGTCTTCTTATGTGCTGCTGTGACTAATGGGTGACTAATTAGGGCATTTTGAGCTATGAGTCTGTAATTAGTTTTTTGACTGGAAGCCCTGACTAGTATAAGTGAAATTAGGTTCATCATACAAGCCAGCCAGTGAAGTGAATTTTGCACACTAGAGCGAGATAAGCCAACATAAATATAGCCGGTGATGCCAAAGTAGGTAACCCCTTGCATGCACCCCAAACCGTTGTAAGTTGTTACAGAAGAAAGACAAGAAATAATCATGGCCAGCACTAACATAGGTGTTGAAAGAGAACATTTTAATGAAGTAACGGCTTAATTTGAATCTTGTGAATGGACCTCACGTTGTGTTGCATGGGGGGTATTCTGCCCAGGTGTATTTATAACCATAGTATTGCTCCAGAGTGGGTTATTTCATTGACTTAACAGGTTAATCAGAAAAAATACATCTTTATATAATCTTAAGAAAGATTTTTGAATTGCGCTTTTTCTCTACCTGAGGAGTTGAATCCAAGAAACTGGACTCGCTTGATCTTCTGGAGTATCTTTCACCTCTCATCCAGGTACAAGTGCAGTGGCTCTGATTCCTCTAGTGGAAACCTCTATACACAATTATTGTTCAAATAATTTTTGGATAAGAACTTAACATTTTTGCACTATCTCACAATTTTTGCACTACCTCAAATTCAAACTAGGCCTGGGCGGTGTTCTATACCAGTGGTTCTCAACCTTTTTTCAGTGATGTACCCCCTGTGAATTTTTTTTTAATTCAAGTACCCTCTAATCAGAGGAAAGCATTTTTGGTTGAAAAAAAGAGATAAAGAAGTAAAATACAGCACTATGTCATCAGTTTCTGATTTATTAAATTGTATAACAGTGCAAAATATTGCTCATTTGTAGTGGTCTTTCTTGAACTATTTGGAAAAAAAGATAGGTTTTTATTTATATTTATAAAGGATTTTTGAATTGTTGCTATTTTTAGAATATTTAAAAAAAATCTCACGTACCCCTTGGCATACCTTCAAGTACCCCCAGGGGTACGCGTACCCCCATTTGAGAACCACTGTTCTATATTATAGTTAATACCGGTATATTTTAGAAAGCAGTATATATTTGAGACAATGCCGCCATATCGTGCCTTTGTTACGCCCGTTTGCTCTTTTCTGCACCTGACAGGCGAAGCACAGGGCATCTTCTTTGGCTCACCCCCACCACTTGAGTGTCTACGTAGGCTTTTCTGACACACAATGATGCATTATGCGCTGCACATCAAACTTAAAAAAAAAAAAATCTATTTTTACTGTCCACAATTTGGGTCAGCAATAACCATTTAAGGGGTGATGGTGGGTCCTGCAGCCAAACCAAAAGCACTGGTATAGTCTGTGAATAACGGGCAATTTGAAAATGTTGTGTTTAGTAACTGTTAACTTGAAAGAAAAGTCTTATAGTATTATATCCAGTAAAGGTAAAGTTAAAGTACCACTAATAGTCACACACACACGAGGTGTGGTGAAATTACTCTCTGCATTTGATCTATCCCCTTGTTCACCCCCTGGGAGGTGAGGGGAGCACTGAGCAGCAGCGGTGGCTGCGCTCGGGAATCATTTTTGTGATTTAACCCCCAATTGCGACCCTTGATGCTGAGTGCCAAGCAGGGAGGTAATGGTTTGAACTCACAACCTCCCAGTCTCAGGGCGGACACTCTAACCACAAGGCCACTGAGCAATGTTGACGGCAAAATGCATTGTTTTCTGACAAACCAAAATAGAGGAATTTCGGGTTCCCTTTACGCACAAAAAACAGACTGAAATCGAACCAAAACCATGACCCAACAACCAAGGTGCGGATCACCCCATGCGTTACCTGTACCTGCACCCAGGTCTGGACCTATAAATCAATTGATCAAACAATAAATGAAAATGAATTTGATAACTTTTCTGTCATCGATAAATTCCCATATCCAGGGTATTCCCTGAAAGGTGAACTGCACTTTTTGGGGAATTTTGTTCATCGGTCACAATCATTATGAAAGACATGACGACAGATGGATTATTTTTTATTTTTTTAAAGCATTCTAAATAAATTCGATCAAAAGTACGCCTACAATGGAGCCTATGGGAGCCGTTCAATTCTGCCTATAAAGTCTCTAAAAAACACCCAAACAACTCCATTGGGGTTTTATATACATGATGTAAGTATTGTGCGAGTCGAGATAATGAGGCGATAGAGCAGTAGTTCTAAGCCGACAAGTTTATTATCAGACTTCTTTCGACAACAACAACCCTTTTCACCCGGAAGTGTGTACCATTATATCTATCCAACTTATCCACCAATCCCCAATCTGGTGATAAGAACATTTAGTGCCCCGCTACACGCTTGGAGTGGGGAGCGATGACCACCATGACAGAGGAACACAAACTTTTCCACCAGGAGGTCTTTGAGCATACGGAAACGAGGCAAACAGTGATGCAAGGGGACAGGCAACACTGCGTTGGTGCCCCCCTGAACAGCAGGGCGATGGGCAACTTCTGTCCTTTGACTCGAGGTCGTGGGCAGGAAGTCGCCTGGCACCCTCAGGGGCTGAGCGTAGACCAATTCAGCAGCCCAGGCCTGAAGGTCCTCCTTCGGAGTAGCGCGCAGGCACAACATTACCCACGGTAAATGGTCAACCCATCCACTGTCTGTGAGATTAGCCTGCAGGGCAGCCTTTACTGAGCGATGAAACCTTTCACCGAGCCCGTTTACTTGAGGGTGATAAGCAGTAGTGCGATGCAGCTGTACCCCTAGTCCTACAGCCATTGCATTCCACAGCTCTGAAATGACCTGAGCTCCCCTGTCTGAGGTCAGGTCAGACGGTGTGCCAAATGGCCACATCCAGTTGAAAATAAAAGCCTGAGCAATCTTGTCTGTTGTCATAGACGAGAGTGGGACTACCTCCGGCCATCTGGTAGTTCTGTCCACCATAGTGAGGATATGAGTGCACCCATGAGAGGAGGGCAGTAAACCCACCATATCCATATGCATAGGGTCGAACTGCCGATCCGACACCTGGTAGGGTTCCAGCGGTGCCCTGATGTGCTGGTGGACTTTGGCCCGCTGGCAGGACACACATGCGGCTGCCAACCCCCTAACATCCTTCCGCATGCCTGGCCAGACAAATTTGGTGCTCACCAGCCTCACAGATGTCTTCACGCCGGGGTGAGAGAGAGCATTTCCGGGGTCAAACACCCGCCGGCGCCAAACCGCAGGAACCATCGGGCGAGGTGGACCAGTAGAAATGACACAGAGCAATCTGGAACCATTGCCATGGCAGGGAACATCCACAAACTGCAAACCGATTACCGCTGTGCGCCAGTCCTGAAGATCTGGATCCTTGCTCTGATCCGCTGCCATCTCTGCAAAGTCGAGACTCAGCACTTATCAGGAGACCAGTTTACCTCCTGTGAACCTTTCCTCCCCTTTAATGCCTCATACGTGGAATGAAACGGTTATAACAATTTACCATTCCGGGAAACTCCTGAAGCAGCTTGACAGTTAGTGGCTGTGGAAACTTGAAAATTGCCTTCACCTGTGTAGGCAGGGTAACAGCACCTTGCGGACAGAAGACCTCGCTTGACGCTCGTGAGAAGCACCCCTAAGTAACACAATCAGGAGGAAAAAACACGATGGCAAAGCCAAATGTGTGGGAGTATTTCGGTTTCAAACGAGTGAGCAAGATGAGCCCATCAACACAGACAAACCAACAACGCCCAAAGTATTTCCTTTGTCCGGCCGGGACTTTTCCCTTCAGAAGCCAGTAGGGGCGCAGATTAGAAAACTGCTAACCCCTGGAAAGGCGTAGGAAATGCATGTCGAGACCAGACAAAGTGGTCCACAGCTGCCAAGCGAGTCCTCATTATTGGGTTGATTGTTGTACAGAGCAGAACTTGAATTAAAGCTGCTCAGGTACTTCGATCTGGCAGCAGAATGCCAAGAGACATGGTGGGCAGCATCAGTCCACCCTGTGGAGGTTAGTTGAGTTTTAGCTGTTTTGTGAGCAGGTCAGTGGTCCTGCTTTTCCCTGCTGCAATGCTGTAAATGGTAAATGGGTTATACTTATATAGCGCTTTTCTACCTTCAAGGTACTCAAAGCGCTATTCCCACATTCACCCATTCACACACACATTCACACACTGATGGCGGGAGTTACCATGCAAGGCTCTAATCACAACCCATCAGGATCAAGGGTGAAGTGTCTTGCTCAAGGACACAACGGACGTGACGAGGTTGGTAGAAGGTGGGGATTGAACCAGGAACCCTTAGGTTGCTGGCACGGCCACTCTCCCAACTGCGCCATGCAAAGAGCAGTCAAGGAACTAACTGATGCGGTGGAGGCTAGTTACTGGTTGCGGCTATGGAGGAAGGAAAGTGTATGGGACCAGACAATAGAGGCTAATTTGTGTCTTTTTTTACGAAAGCTTTTTTTGGAAACTGAATTTATTTAACTGTTTTTTTTTTTTTGCGTTTGAGTTGACGTAATAATTTTTTTACGTCAAATTCTGCCAACAATTTTGTCGAATAAAAATACGTTATCTTTTTTAAAACATTGCTTTAATAAAATTCAGTGTGTAAAAAAAAAATCAGTGTAAAATACATCGGCGCAGATATATTATTTGCTTCAAAACTCAAGACTCACTTCCAGTAATTTAAGACTGAAGCAACCGATCCTGTCTTAGAACCAGCCAATGAGGTGTCAAGTTTGAAGTCATGTGACACGAGTCTTGCAAAGCAACAAAAATGCAGTTTATGCAGCACTGCTCGCTACAACAGACCTGGGCATAATACGACATAATAAACGTTTCAATCTGGTCTGCTGGATGTTTCCAAGGTATATAAGTTATTTCAATGGTTAGAATCTGCCCTTTTGAGTGACATACGAGTTACTACGGTAATCATAAGAACTATGTAACAGCAGTTTCATGCAGACAAGGAATGAAGCAGAGTAGGTGGCGTTTGTTTACAGAGCAGCAAACCTGAGACGCGAGTCTCAGGCGGAGGCAGATTTCTACAACAAAATTCTGCAGAAAAGTGATATTATTTGTTGTTCTTGCTCGATAAAAGATAAATAAAAATATGTTGATCAAAGAAGTCATCTGGGAAGTAGAGGAGCAATGTTAAAATATTCTCAATATTCAGTGTTTTATTGTTCATAGTTAATATTGTCAATCCCACATTCTGCATTTTCAGGTACATTCTGAGTGTCTTATTCAGTATCCCGTTTTTTGAGATGGTCTGTTACAATGTTTTTAGCATCAGTCTTTATTGCGTGAGTGTTTGTGCCATCGTGTGATCAGCTTTATTCTTAATTTTACAAAATCTTTGGATTTTTTTTTTCAATAATGCACTGCAACCTCCACTGTTTAAAGTGTTTGTAAAAAGGGATCGAAGCACATACAGCAAATTACATGGCCTAACCTGCCTCTTTGTAAGACCCATGTCATGTGACTTCAAACTTGCCACCTCATTGCCTGGTTCTGAGACAGGATCGATTGTTTCAATCATAATTTACCGGCAGTGGGTCTTGAGTTTTAAAGCAACACATATTTCTGCGCTGACTTTTTACACACGGAATTTTCAAACACTGTATTTTAACAAACTGAATTAAAAAAAAAAAACTTATTTCGCAAATATTTGTATTCAATTAATTTGTAAACATAATTTCAGTTCACAACATACTTGCCAACCCTCCCGAATTTTCCGGGAGACTCACGAATTTCAGTGCCTCTCCCGAAAATCTCCCGGGACAACCATTCTATTTCTCAGCGTGTGTTTATTCCAGGCGGCACGTTAATACACTGACACACAACATTCGGATTCCCATCATGCATTGCTTCAAAACTACGGCAAGTAGTAATGGTCAGAGAAGCACAAAGTGGCGGCAACGCAGCCCAGTATTATGGGCCACCTTGCTAAATGGAGACCCGAGGTTGTAACATATGCGAGACAAAGATGGCTATGCTGATAGCTGTAAGCAACATCCTGTTCTCATTTGCGGATGTTTTCAACAAATCCGTGAAGGATACGTTCCCGGATTCAGAGATCGCTCGCCAGTACTCAAATGGCAGAACAAAGGCTACTCAAATAGTGAAAGGTAAGTGTTTTTTTTTTTTTAAAGTAAGCAGCAAGTACAGTACAGTTAGTAGAACAACTGTGTTTTCATTACTGTGTACTGTGTGTATATATATATATATATATATATATATATATATATATATATATATATATATATATATATATATATATATATATATATATATATATATATATATACTTGAATTTCATTGAATTCTAGCTATAAATATACTCCTACCCCCTTAACCCCGCCCCCGGCCCCGGCCCCGCCTACCCAACCCAATTTCCCCAATTCGGAGGTCTCAAGGTTGGCAAGTATGGTTCACAAAATTCAAATGCAAAAATTCAGTTACATAAATTCAGGGTCAAAAACCCCATTTATAATATAGACACAAATTTACCTCCAGACCAGACATCCCAATTTGGTCAGATATGAAATGATGGCACTAGCTGATGTTCCTGCATCTGAGTCAAAGTTTACCAGTATACTTTAGTAATCTATTTCTAATAGCCACAACATGATGTCACCAACCAAAACTCCAAAAAAAATTTAAAAATCCAAAATCAGAATAAGGGTGGTTTATTTTTGTATTCCTTCATAAACTCTAAACCAAAACGACCATACTGCATGATTACAAAAATAAGTATTGAATTGTAGGTATGATTCCAAATATCTCATACTCTTTGCATGCATCTAAATGTGGATTCTGTGGGAAGTCGCTGTGTCTAATATGTGTCTGTTGAAAGTCCTGCTTATTTCATTATAATTTCCATTTCCTGTTCCATTAAATTAAAGTGAACTAAACACTTAAGGAGTCACAACTGAATCAATCCTTTTTGTACATGAATTCAAATGATTTTGCTTCCGTCTCGTTTCAGTGACTGGAATGCAGCAATGAAGGCATTTGGGATGGCAAAAGACGCCAAAATATTAATTTAACTTAAAGTGCAGCTCAAGCCTATGTGAGGTATGTGCAGCCACCGTGGAAGCAGATGCCCTATTCTGCAGGGTATCAACTGACAAGGTCACTGGGTTGATTGATGTTCCTCCACAGTACTTCTCTCTGCACAGGTTCAACAACAATCTCCATTTCTCTGTTGCGAGAGAGGAGAGAGCCTGTTGGGGCAAATAGCACTTCTAAAAATCCCCCGAGGGATTGGTGTCACCACTGTGACTCTGTGTACTTGATTCATTCTTTTTCAACTTGAGCGTTGAGTCTTTCTCTTGTCTTTGACACATTACACTCAAATCAAACTCATTACGTTTCTACTGTTTTGTCAGGTAGGGCACCAGCATAATGCATTGTTATTGTAGTAGAAATCACAGATAATTTGTTTAGACCAGTGGTTCTTAACCTCGTTTGAGGTACCGAACATCACCAGATTCATATGCACATTCACCGAACACTTATTTAGTGAAAAATTAAAGTTTTTTTTTTTTTAATTCAAGACAAAGTTATATGTTTTTTTACTGGTGCACAAAATTAACCGTGCATGAACAAAACCAACACAGTGCATGAACTCACAACAAATTACACACCTGCAAATCAGATGGAAAATTAGAGGGGACATTGTTTGGGGGTATCCATAGTACGCCGATAGGGAGAAGTTTTTATTTACAAGATGAGTCGTGTGGGTTATAACTAGGGCTGCAGCTATCAGTTATTTTAGTAATCCAGTTATCTTCGCGTCTTGGCTGAATGAGCGGGTATCGGACACCTCGGTCTCCTTAGACGTATCCTCGCACATCCATGCGGACTGGACACTGGCCGAGAGTTGGTGGGCGGCCGGGGGTGGAGTCGGCTCTCTTGGTTGCTTTGTTGGGTCTGCTCCTGTCTCTGGCCATGCTCCCCCCACCCTAGCAGACGATGGCGTGGAACACCACAGAGGCCACCACAGTGTATATGTTTTTTTTTATTTTTGTGGCTGTGTGTAGAAGTGGCTGGTTGCATCAGCGCTGCTCTTTTAATGTATTTGTGTTCTTTGATGTTTCCCTCTTACACACGTTTATGTGAGCTATGGCTATGAGGTTTTTTTTCCTTGGCCTCAGTCTGGACCCCCTCTCCAGGGGCCCAGGCTTAGACTGATTTTTTTTTTTCTCACCCCCCTCTCCCCAGCGTTTACCTTTTTCTCACCTTTTTTTGTAAGGGGCGCCAGAAGTTGGCAGACCCGTCAGCGATCCTGTTCTGTCTCCCTGTAATGTTTGTCTGCTCTTGAATGGGATTGTGCTGAAAATCTTAATTTCCCCTCGGGGATTATTAAAGTATTTCTGATTCTGATTTCTGATTCTGAATTAGTTTGTTCGATAAATTGAGTAACGCAGTTTATAGGATCAATGTGTATTTTAGGAAAAATGTTTTGCTTGCCATAACCTTCATTCTTTTTTTCTAAAAAATATAACCAACATTGAAATTGCACTTTTAACATGTGTGCATTAATGACAAATACAAAAATAAAACACTCTGCTGGTTGCCACCACACACCATCGCTTTCATGTGTGCTCTCTTGCAGCGCCTTGCAGAAACTAAGTTTGCATATTTAAAGCTGGGGTCTGAGTTTTATGAAAATATTTATTAGACTCATTAAACAATTAATTAAAGCAACATTTTTTTTCCAAATGAATTAATAGATTTAATAGATTAATTGTTTTAGCCAAATATATATATTAGTACCATGAATTGATTTACGTGGACCTCGACTTAAACAAGTTGAAAAACTTATCCGGGTGTTACCATTTAGTGGTCAATTGTACGGAATATGTACTGTACTGTGCAATCTACTAATAAAAGTTTCAATCAATCAATCAATCAATCAATCAGACATAACACACAGACAATGAATCAAATACACGTTCAAGATTTTCCTAGATTCTGTAAAAATGTGGGCCGATTTGTAAAATATTTTAATAAACAGAGGCCTTGTTATGCCACCAATTAGCCGTGGTAGTTTTTTTAGATTTCTAATTTGTCAACATGTTGCATAACAAAACATTTGGGAAAATTCCATCCATCCATCCATCCATCCATCTTCTTCCGCTTATCCGAGGTCGGGTCGCGGGGGCAGCAGCCTAAGCAGGGAAGCCCAGACTTTCCTCTCCCCAGCCACTTCGTCCAGCTCCTCCCGGGGGATCCCGAGGCGTTCCCAGGCCAGCCGGGAGACATAGTCTTCCCAACGTGTCCTGGGTCTTCCCCGTGGCCTCCTACCGGTCGGACGTGCCCGAAACACCTCCCGAGGGAGGCGTTCGGGTGGCATCCTGACCAGATGCCCGAACCACCTCATCTGGCTCCTCTCGATATGGAGGAGCAGCGGCTTTACTTTGAGCTCCCCCCGGATGACAGAGCTTCTCACCCTATCTCTAAGGGAGAGCCCCGCCACCCGGCGGAGGAAACTCATTTCGGCCGCTTGTACCCGTGATCTTGTCCTTTCGGTCATGACCCAAAGCTCATGACCATAGGTGAGGATGGGAACGTAGATCGACCGGTACATCGAGAGCTTTGCCTTCTGGCTCAGCTCCTTCTTCACCACAACGGATCGATACAGCGTCCGCATTACTGAAGATGCCGCACCGATCCGCCTGTCGATCTCACGATCCACTCTTCCCTCACTCGTGAACAAGACTCCGAGGTACTTGAACTCCTCCACTTGGGGCAAGATCTCCTCCCCAACCCGGAGATGGCACTCCACCCTTTTCTGGGCGAGAACCATGGACTCGGATTTGGAGGTGCTGATTCCCATCCCAGTCGCTTCACACTCGGCTGCGAACCGATCCAGTGAGAGCTGAAGATCTTGGCCAGATGAAGCCATCAGGACCACATCATCTGCAAAAAGCAGAGACCTAATCCTGCAGCCACCAAACCAGATACCCTCAACGCCCTGACTGCGCCTAGAAATTCTGTCCATAAAGGTTATGAACAGAATCGGTGACAAAGGGCAGCCCTGGCGGAGTCCAACCCTCACTGGAAACGTGTCCGACTTACTGCCGGCAATGCGGACCAAGCTCTGACACCGATTATACAGGGAGCGAACCGCCACAATAAGACAGTCCGTTACCCCATACTCTCTGAGCACTCCCTACAGGACTTCCCGGGGTACACGGTCGAATGCCTTCTCCAAGTCCACAAAGCACATGTAGACTGGTTGGGCAAACTCCCATGCACCCTCAAGGACCCTGCCGAGAGTATAGAGCTGGTCCACAGTTCCACGACCAGGACGAAAACCACACTGTTCCTCCTGAATCCGAGGTTCGACTATCCGGCGTAGCCTCCTCTCCAGTACACCTGAATAGACCTTACCGGGAAGGCTGAGGAGTGTGATCCCACGATAGTTGGAACACACCCTCCGGTTCCCCTTCTCAAAGAGAGGAACCACCACCCCGGTCTGCCAATCCAGAGGTACCGCCCCCGATGTCCACGCGATGTTGCAGAGTCTTGTCAACCAAGACAGCCCCACAACATCCAGAGCCTTAAGGAACTCCGGGCGGATCTCATCCACCCCCGGGGCCTTGCCACCGAGGAGCTTTTTAACTACCTCGGCAACCTCAGCCCCAGAAATAGGAGAGCCCACCACAGATTCCCCAGGCCCTGCTTCCTCATAGGAAGACGTGCTGGTAGGATTGAGGAGGTCTTCGAAGTATTCTCTCCACCGATCCACAACATCCGCAGTCGAGGTCAAAAGAGCACCATCCCCACCATACACGGTGTTGACACTGCACTGCTTCCCCTTCCTGAGGCGGCGGATGGTGGTCCAGAATTGCTTCGAAGCCGTCCGGAAGTCTTTTTCCATGGCCTCACCGAACTCCTCCCATGTCCGAGTTTTTGCCTCCGCGACCGCTGAAGCCGCACACCGCTTGGCCTGTCGGTACCTGTCTGCTGCGTCAGGAGTCCCATGAGCCAAAAGAACCCGATAGGACTCCTTCTTCAGCTTGACGGCATCCCTCACCGCCGGTGTCCACCAACGGGTTCTAGGATTACCGCCACGACAGGCACCAACTGCCTTGCGGCCACAGCTCCAATCGGCCGCCTCGACAACAGAGGTACGGAACATCGGCCACTCGGACTCAATGTCCAGCGCCTCCCTCGGGACATGTTCAAAGTTCTTCCGGAGGTGAGAATTGAAACTCTCTCTGACAGGAGACTCTGCCAGGCGTTCCCAGCAAACCCTCACAATGCGTTTGGGCCTGCCAGGTCTGTCCGGCATCCTCCCCCACCATCGCAGCCAACTCACCACCAGGTGGTGATCGGTAGAAAGCTCCGCCCCTCTCTTCACCCGGGTGTCCAAAACATGAGACCGCAAATCCGATGACACAACTACAAAGTCGATCATGGAACTGCGGCCTAGGGTGTCCTGGTGCCAAGTGCACATATGGACACCCTTATGTTTGAACATGGTGTTTGTTATTGACAATCCGTGACGAGCACAAAAGTCCAATAACAAAACACCACTCGGGTTCAGATCCGGGCGGCCATTCTTCCCAATCATGCCTCTCCAGGTTTCACTGTCGTTGCCAACATGAGCGTTGAAGTCCCCCAGTAGAACGAGGGAATCACCCGGGGGAGCACTCTCCAGTACTCCCTCGAGTGAATCCAAAAAGGGTGGGTAATCTGAACTGCCGTTGGGCGCGTAAGCGCAAACAACAGTCAGGACCCGTACCCCCACCCGAAGGCGGAGGGAGGCTACCCTCTCGTCCACCGGGTTGAACTCCAACGTGCAGGCTTTGAGCCGAGGGGAAACAAGAATTGCCACCCCAGCCCGTCGCCTCTCCTTGCCGGCAACGCCAGAGTGGAAGAGAGTCCAGCCCCTGTCAAGAGAACTGGTTCCAGAGCCCTTGCTGTGCGTCGAAGTGAGTCCGACTATATCTAGCCGGAACTTCTCCACCTCACGCACTAGCTCAGGCTCCTTCCCCCCCAGCGAGGTGACGTTCCACGTCCCAAGAGCTAGCTTATGTAGCCGAGGATCGGACCGCCAAGTGCCCTGCCCTCGGCTGCCGCCCAGCTCACATTGCACCCGACCTCTATGGCCCCTGCTATGGGTGGTGAGCCCATTGAAGGGGGGACCCACGTTGCCTCTTCGGGCTGTGCCCGGCCGGGCCCCATGGGGACAGGCCCGGCCACCAGGCGCTCGCCATCGTGCCACACCTCCGGGCCTGGCTCCAGAGGAGGGCCCCGGTGACCCGCGTCCGGGTGAGGGAAATCTGGGTTCCTTGTTCGTGTTTTTGAAAATATCTGTGTTTGTGTGGACAAGGCCTTAAATTAGTGCCAACACAGTTTCGAACAAACCAAACCAAAAGCAATATTGCCCACCAAAGTTTGTACTGCAATGGTCAACGGTACATTCCAGTATGTTTTACCAGTGATCCCCATCTAAAGCTGAGAAACTGATATGTCTGCAGTTTTTATGTATATGATATTTTTCTCTGACACATTGTTAGCCCAAGCAAGTGCAATCGTTCTTTTATGTGAACAACACTAAGGATCACAGGCATTTGATTCAAAGTCCAAGATTGCTAATGCGCGGCTGTTCTTATTTCAGTCAGAAGCTTGTTGTATCCAGATGGCTTTTGTTATTCAAGGTCAGCAAGAAGGACAGCTACAAACCATGGGAAAGTACTGTATAATTGGAGCTGCGCCTTCTCGTCTGTGCAAGACTATGCTTGTCTATTGTTTGGTTAAAGCCCTGGACTGATGCGTCACTCCATCAATTAGGACTTATTAAGATATCATCATGAACTACATAAAGACATTTCTGTAGATAGTGCGTGTGAATGTTGAAGAAATCAAGCTGAGTTAAAAAAATGTTGTACGTAGAATCATGGGAAAAAGTGGGAATTTTTGGAATGGGAAACATGTATGTTTTGATGCCAGAACAGTTTGAATGGGTTGAGAAAAGTGAAAAATGATATTTATTTCAAATGTTTATGTCCCAGAAATTGTGGAAATCCGGGAAAACTATGAAATATTAAATATTGTTGAAAATTTGGTAGTCCAAATGCACGAAACACGAAAGTTGTCATGTGGAAATTATTTAATGGGTTCTGAAATGTTGAACTTTTCAGCTGTCAATTTACTTTCAATGGAATGTTGTCAGAAAGCATGTTTGATTGTGGAATAGTTGAGCATTTTTTTGTATGTTGATGGATAACCATCTGGGCGGCGTGGCGAAGTTGGTAGAGTGGCCGTGCCAGCAATCGGAGGGTTGCTGGTTACTGGGGTTCAATCCCCACCTTCTACCATCCTAGTCACGTCCGTTGTGTCCTTGGGCAAGACACTTCACCCCTTGCTCCTGATGTCTGCTGGTTAGCGCCTTGCATGGCAGCTCCCGCCATCAGTGTGTGAATGTGTGTGTGAAAATACTGTCAAAGCGCTTTGAGTACCTTGAAGGTAGAAAAGCGCTATACAAGTATAACCCATTTATTTATTATTGTCCTGAATGAGCTGCACATGTTGAAGTTTTAATTGTTGGAGATGGAATAACAATATTAATTGGAGAATTATGGTGCAGAATGCGCTCTTCAGTATTCACACATACGAAAGATGGAAAGATGGAATACTTCAATAAATTATGAGTATTCCAAATCTACTATCTAATCAAATTGTAATTTAATGCTTATATATACAGTGCTGCATTTTGTACAAGCAAAGGTAAATCCTCAAAACTAGTGGCTGATTTAAACAGACCTACAAATGGCATTCTGTGCCCCAAATGAACAGCTTATAGAACTGATAAGCTTGTCTAACGGATCTAAAAACTGACCGCAATGATGAAAAAACAAACAAAACAAAAAAAAAACACTTTGATGCATTTTGTTTCCAGTTTATTTCATCTGAGAACTCCTGGCACTTTTAGAGCTTGAATCACTTACTAATGTCATTGTGACACATACATACAAAAATATATTCCAAAATATATATATAAAAAAAATGACTTTACCTTGAACGACGAGATGAACTTTTATGGATTTTGGCTTCTTATTTGTGATGATAGCGCAAACGTAGGGTCCCTCATCGTGCACATCAACATCCTGGATCTCGATGCTGTATTCTGTAACTGCGGTATTTTCCATCAGTATTACACGAGGGTCTGGTGACCATTTTTCATTTCCTGTGAAGAGAATGGTGGTGCGATTGAGCCATGCCACTCTCGACACTTTACTGTCCACACTGCATCTGCAAAAAAAGAGAAAAATATAAATGTTGGTCTCTTGTAAAACAAAGAAAAAATGTGACATGGATTTGGAGACAGCAGACACCAAAACATATCAATACATCTCCTACATGAAACAGTTATGTTGCAACATGAATTTTCTTGCATTCAGATCATTCTAGCACACCATCCCAGCTAATGCTAGTGTCTTCCAAAGGGCACCTGCTTAAAAGTTGGTTTTGTTGTAGATTGCACTGGAGGAACCCTGCTATAATGCCCAGAAAAGTAGACCCAGATTATAGTTGTGTTTTGCATGCTCCACAACATGGCAAAACACCACAGGTTGGAGCATAATGATAGACCTGTGGAAAGAACTGACTGACTCCATGGTGACAGTTAATCCTATTTAAATATAGCATTCTGTAACACCTTTCTGGTTGCTCACACGATCTTAGATAGCCTGCTCCACTAATGGTGCATGCAATCAGGGCTATAACTAGGATTTGACAAAGACCGAGGTCAAACTTCTGCCTGCACCCTGTTCTCTTTCCGTTCCTCCATCCACTGTTTGTCGCTTCCCCTGCCAATTGTATTACAAGAGCACTAAGTATAGTGAAATACAACTCTATTATGTCGACATAGACACTTTTACCGGTAAATAAGAATGACAGATTGTAATCAACAAAATACATGAAGCAGTACATACCGGTAGGTTGTACAATGCTATTACTATTATTATACGTTGGTATGCTGTTAAATTTAGGCTACAAAAGTTCCATTATGATTGCCAAAGAAAACCTCTGTAGTCATTCTTTAAAAGGGGACTGCACTTTTTTTGTATTTTTGCTTATCGTTCACAATCATTATAAAAGAGATGACAATGGGTAGATTGTTTTTTTAATGCATTCTACATATTAAATAACATACAGCATACAGCGGAGCCAATGGGAGGTCCACTATTTCGCCCATAAAATCCAATAAATAACCATTCAAAAACCGCCAACAATACTTACATGTTGTGACTTGAATATTAAGCAGGTATAAGTGACATTGTTATTATAAGCGCTAACACAGACAAACTATTTATAGCGGCGCCGTGATCACTTCCGTGTGTCTCCGTGTCCCTACTTTGACAGCCATTTAGGACTCCGAAATGCCCCCCATCACCTTGTTTCTTCGTGAGGACTTTGAGACATTTTTCACCCTCATGAAGTCTGCAGTGAGTAATAATCAGTGATGGAGAAAAGAAAAAAAAGCAAACGTCAGGATGCATTTTTTTAAATGAATGTGCCGCATATGCTTAAAATTATCAAAGTATGTGAATATTAAAAGTTATTATAAATATGCTCATTACTACATGTCAAGACTTGGACTATGGCGTGGTTTGTTCTCCCGTGGTGCAAATGAACATTTGGACCAGACATGGCGTGAAGGTGAAGACATATTTATTTTACTATAACAAAAAGAACAAACTAAAGGCGCGCACAAGGCGGAAGTACAAACTTGACAAATGAAACCAATACTTGCACGTGGGCAAAAAACTAAGGACATGAACAAAAGTCGCTAACTGTGGCATGAATCGAAAAAACTTACTTGGACAGGGCATGAAGTACGCAGAGGTAAACAGAGTGTGACAGGGGTATGATGTCGCCAGGGAGACTTCCTGGCAACAATGGGTTTAAATAATAGTGACATGATTAAAGACAGGTGCGTGAGTCGTGAGGATAGGTGAAAACTAATGGGTTGCTATGGTGACAAACAAGAGTGCACAATGAGTCCAAACGTGGAACAGGTGAAACTAATGGGTAACCATGGAAACAAGACGAGGGAGTCAAAAGCCAGAAACTAAAGAGTCCAATAACTAAACAAAACAAAACATGATTACACAGACATGACACTACATTACATATATATTTACATCATACATATAAAACCTCAATGGTGATGGTGGGATGTTTTTTTAAGTGCTTTGTTGGCGTAATTGTGCGGCTTCCACAGGCTCTATTGTAAGCAGACTTTTGATCGCATTTATTTTATATTTAGAATGCAAAAAAACAACATACATCGTCATGTCTCTCATACTGATTGTCAACGATAGGCAAAATTCCCCCAAAAAAGTGCAGTTCACCATCAACAAAATCAGTGTGTTTGTATGGTACTGTTTACCTGATTGACATTACAAGTGACAACTAAGGTACGGACTGGGTCAAAAATGTGTCCCTGGACTTTATGATCCAGACACGCTTACTACAATCTATGTGCCACCTCACCCCATTGATGTACATACCACAAAACCCTTAATATGACCACTATGTTGAACAATATCCCTTTACATTCTGTAGCCGTGAATAGCTGACAATGAAAAACCTAGGTTTCTCATTGTCATCCCATTGGGTTGAGTTTTTTCTTGCCCTGATGGGGGATCTGAGCCGAGGATGTCGTTGGGGCTTGAGCAGCCCTTTGAGACACTCGTAATTTAGGGCTATATAAGTAAACATTGATTGATTGATTGATAGACCCATGATAACTTCAAAATGGGTTGCTTACTTGCTTTTACAAAGGTACTGGAGTAACTGATTTAGGATTTAGAACCCTTACAAAACATATTGCAACAAGTGTAAAATGTGGCATTATTTGAAGAAATTATAAAATAGGGCTTAAATGGTTAATAGAAACTAATAATAGTATTGTTATCCAATACTTTAGATTACTATTGTTTAGCTATAACTCACCACACCATCATATTTGCTATTCATTACTGTTTCAAGTTTAGTAAGTTACCGTTTATGAATGTTTCATCCATATCCACGCAATTCTGGAGGAATATACACTTGAGTTTTTATCAACATTTAATGTTTTATCCTCCTCTATCTCCTCATGTGCTGTCGTCAGAGCAATGCAAAGAGCAGTTGCTGCTGTGAGGGACACGCTGAAGTAGCTGCTGTCAAACATCTTTTCCATTTTTCTGCTCTTAGAAGTCTGTGTCACTATAGCACCGCCTTTTAGTTGTAAGTTTTGAATTCTCTTATTTCTATTGTTCCTGTGTTGATTCTCTTTGGACTGATCAGCACTAAAAATGATTGGAGGAGGAAGTGCTAAAGCATGCGTGGGCAGGACTTCTGGGCCTCTGTCACCTCTCATTGGGCCATTTCGCCAAAGAGCCTTGACAGATAATTGCTTGGATTTACGTGACACCCTATCTGGCTCATTAAATATGTGTGGTGGTCAAGCCAGTATATGTTCTAAATGGGTACTAGGCACCATTTCGCCTTTCTCGAAGAAAAAAAGGATGCTTGTGCTGTTTTCAATCAATCAATCAATGTTTACTTATATAGCCCTAAATCACGAGTGTCTCAAAGGGCTGCACAAGCCACAACGACATCCTCGGCTCAGATCCCACATCAGGGCAAGAAAAAAACTCAACCCAATGGGATGACAATGAGAAACCTTGGAGGGGACCGCAGATGTGGCGACCCATTCCTCAAGAGGTTATCAAGAAGGGTGAAAGAGTGCAAGATTTTACAAAAGACAATGACTAAAGTGGCACACACTCCAGTCCAAAGAGTTGAAGAACGCACGAGTTTGCAATGATCACTTTGTTAAAGTTTTTTTTTATGTATTTTTAATAAACTTTACTTGTTTAATATTTCCCATTGAAGTATTATCTTGATATTGCGCATATTTTATTTTTCAACAAACTAGAATGTCAGGGTCAATGATACTTTGTACGGAAAGGTACTTCTCCGTCTCCCCTATTGTTTATTTTGTACACAAATGTGTCAGAGTACATATGACAGCAGGAAAAAAAAAAACAAATGTGGTAATGATTCAGTAATTGTTAGTTTGCTTAATGGATACGCAGTCATATGTGACAGCTGCAGGGTGCTAGTTGTCGTAGTTTGTTTACCCCAGGGGTGTCAAACTCACTTCAGCTCAGGGGCCGCATGGAGGAAAATATATTCCCACGTGGGCCGGACGGGTAAAATCATGGCATAATAACTTAAAAATACAACTTTTAAAACTTCAGATTGTTTCCTTTGTTTGTTGATATCACCAGACAAATCTTTTTTTTTTATAAAGTATAGGCATCTATTCCATCGCATAGTTAGATTTTTTGCTTGTATCTGCTTTTTTGTAGGAAGATCTAGGCTCATTGCATACTCAGAAAGTTCACAACAGCCATTTTAGCCTCGTTGGACACCATTCTTTTTCATTTCCATGAAAAAGTCACGTAACGGAATACAAGCAATTGATGGACTGAGCTAATTAACCATCACATTTCTGTTGCTGTTGTGTGTCGGGCTATGGTGTCCGGAGCTGGAGATGTAGCGGGCTGCGAATGACCAAAAATTGTTTATTGAGAAAGGATGCTCTTTGTCACTTAAAAAAAAAAACGCGAGGACATGACCTTGACGTCGTCAATGGTAGTTACGGCCATGCATGCAATTTTATAGTTTGCACATGCTATTTAACATTTGTTATTTAGGATCTTCGTACATCAGGCCCATACTTTGCCTCTTTCTGTGCTATTGATACATTATCATTTAACATTCTCACAGGAGACAACAATATTTATGTGTATAGCATCTAGCCACAACAATAAAGCGCTGACAGGTTTAGTAGTCTATAAAGTATAATACAACCGCCATGTGATAAATTCTGACTTCACAAGAACTATGATGTTCAGTATTGTAGAATATGTTCACATTGGTCACATTGAAGATGCATCGTAATTTGCAGCACCGTGGAACTATAAGTTATACTTGGCAGATATTGGCTCTAAGATGTCTTTCTGTAGGCTTTGGCACCAACATTGTTTTAAAACCATATTCTCCCAAGTTTACAACCTCTTTATTTTTTGGTTAACTGCCTCTGTGCTTCAAATCGAGGTAAGGATGGGTACAGTTAGGGAGAAAAAGACCCCAAAATAGTAAAAATTTAAATATGATTTTCCTATCAGGGTTGAAAATATTTGTTGTTCAAATATACTGCAATCAAAACAAATATATTTGTTTTTACAAACGTATGTACTTGTTTTTAAGTAAAAGTTAAATATCCACATGAAGCAAAAAGAAAACATCCATATTGAGAATATCTACATGAAATGGTTTAGTCCTGACTGTAAGATGTGCATCTTTTGTAGTACATGCTGTAGTAGGGTCTCTCTTTCTCTCTCACAAACACAGACACACACACTGACAATACATCACATGGACAAAGATAAGACCTTCTGGAGGAAAATTCTGTGGTCAGATGAAACAAAAATTGAGCTGTTTGGCCACAATACCCAGCAATATGTTTGGAGGAGAAAAGGTGAGGCCTTTAATCCCAGGAATACCACTCCTACCGTCAAGCATGGTGGTGGTCGTATTATGCTCTGGGTCTGTTTTGCTGCCAATGGAACTGGTGCTTTACAGAGAGTAAATGGGACAATGAAAAAGGAGGATTACCTCCAAATTCTTCAGGATAACCTAAAAACATCAGCCCTTAGGTTGGGTTCTGTGCGCAGTTGGGTGTTCCAACAGGACAATGACCCCAAACACACATCAAAAGTGGTAAAGGAATGGCTAAATCAGGCGAGACTTAAGGTTTTAGAATGGCCTTCCCAAAGTCCTGACTTAAACATGTGGACAATGCTGAAGAAACAAGTCCATATCAGAAAACCAACAAATTTAGCTGAACTGCACCAATTTTGTCAAGAGGAGTGGTCAAAAATTCAACCAAAAGCTTGCCAGAAGCTTGTGGATGGCTACCAAAAGTGCCTTATTGCAGTGAAACTTGCCAAGGGACATGTAACCAATTATTAACATTGCTGTATGTATACTTTTGACCCAGCAGATTTGGTCACATTTTCAGTAGACCCATAATAAATTCATAAAAGAACCAAACTTCATGAATGTTTTTTGTGACCAACAAGTATGTGCTCCAATCACTCTATCACAAAAAAATAAGAGTTGTAGAAATTATCGGAAACTCAAGACAGCCATGACATTATGTTCTTTACAAGTGTATGTAAACTTTTGACCACAACTGTATAGAATAAATTGACACACAATATACTTTCTTGGCAGGACAATCATTGATTATTGTTCTGGATTCTTTAGAGTCATATTTTATTTGAATGTTTAAATGTATATATTTTTTTTATTTTTAATTTGTAAAAGTTTTAAAATGTTTTTTTGTTGTTAATGGCAAATTGAGTGTTTACTTTGCTTCATGTCCGGTTTATGTGACATCACGCAAGTTATTTTTTAGTTGTTAAAAAAAGACAACAAAAAACCACCATGTCATATTTCTCTGAACATAGATCACTCTTTTTAAGAAAGCACAGCTTGTAAGTTCAGTGTGTACAATTGAATATCTTAGTTGCTCAGACATGAATGTGTTTACATTTGTTTAGATTGAGGTATATTGTTTCTTAATGTAGGAAGACGTTAATGTGTGTTGTATTCATGTTAGCAATTAAACTAGCTAGCAAGCTAGCGCAAGTGTTAAAGTTAAGTTAAAGTACTAATTATTGTCACAAACACACTAGGTGTGGTAAAGTTTTTCCTCTGCATTTGACCCATCCCTTTGATCAGCCCTTTGGAGGTGAGGGGAGCAGTGGGCAGCAGCGGTGCCGCACCCGGGAATCTTTTTTTTTTTTGGTGATTTAACCCCCAATTCCAACCCTTGTTGCTGAGTGCCAAGCAGGGAGGTAATGGGTCCCATTTTTATAGTCGTTGGTATGACTCGGCCGGGGTTTGAACTCACAACCTACCGATCTCAGGGCGGACACTCTAACCACTAGGCCACCGATTAGGTGGCCTAGTCTGTGAGTTTATCAAACTATGGCTATTAATAATGGTTTTTCGATCATTACAATTTTAAAAAGGTAATCATAACCGTCAGAAGTTTTACCTTTACCTACTTTATCATTATTACCTTTCATCGTTACATCCCTACCAACTACCATAAAAAAATACCTACTAAATATTAATTCACTACTTAAGTAGTTCTTTTTTACTGAAAACTTACTCTTAAGTAATTATTTGAATGACTACGTTTCACTTTTATTTGAGTCATGTTACTCGTTGTTGTACTTTCACTGAAATCAAAGCTATTCCAGTGTAATTTTTGTTCACCTCATTTGAATTTCACAATATTGTTGGATACTTTTGAAGAATATAATCTACATTTTCCGAGCTTAAAGCTTAAATCGTCAGGCTAAGAAACTGGACTGCCTCTATGTGTAGCTGCTCCTAAAATATTGATCATAGGAAAAATGAACAGAACCAGTGACAAAAAAAGCCTTGGCAGAAGCCAACGTTCACACTGCGACTTGACTTACTGCTGGTATTACAATCCAAGCTTGTGCGCTGATTGCACAGGAATTATATTTATATACCGCTTTTCTCTCGTGACTCAAAGCGCTTTACATAGTGAAACCCAATATCTAAGTTACATTTAAACCAGTGTGGGTGGCACTGGGAGCAGGTGGGTAAAGTGTCTTGCCCAAGGACACAACGGCAGTGACTAGGATGGCAGAAGCTGGGATCGAACCTGGAACCCTCAAGTTACTGGCACGGCCACTCTACCAACCGAGCTATACCGCCCCTTTATTTCAAGTTAATGGCCATGCATATATAATAAAAGTGTGAAAATAAGTATTTCATCCCCTGCTTGATTTATAAATGTATACCCTCTGACAAAGATATGCTCAATCTAGAATTGATTTGATTTGATTTGATTTGTATGGTAGGTTTATTGTAATGGAGAGAGATATAGTAATGTAAAATCAAAGCACACAGCTTTGTCCTGTCCTTTTAGCAAGAAGCTTGGTAAAGAGACCACTGTTGGTGCTATTACTCATAAATGTAAGAAATAAAAGATGACAGCCAATTGCCCTTGGCCTGGAGCTCCATGCAAGAGTTCACCTGGAGGGGTAAGGATGATTCTAAGAAAGGTGAGGTACGCTCAAGATTAAATTATTTCCGTCAGCAAGAAAAGCATAATAACACATTCTGCTGTAATGGATTGCAGTGCCCGCAAAGTTCCTCTACTCAGAAAACAAATTTTAAGGTTCGTCTGAAGTTTGAACATCTGAATGATTCAGACTGTGAATGAGAATGTGACATTGACCAACATTCCGCTCTTTGGTATGAGCTCGATTTAATTTGATTGGTGATGAATATAAGCCCAACAACTACTGTCAAACATGGAGTTGGAAACATTCTGTTTCTCTAACTAAAATCATTCCTGAGATGTTTTCAACCCTGGTGACCAACCACAAGAAAGATCTGACCTCTGTGCTCGCCAACAAGGCTTTCAAGTACGAAGCCTTTTACATTATTTTGTTCAATAAATCACCATCAACCTTTTCGGACTGTTCATATCACTGTACTGTAAGGAGGTAAACTATTACAATAAGCAGGGTAAACTTATTTTCCCTACTAAACAACACTAATAATGAATCATTATTAGGTTCTACAGGATTATATGATTATATGCTTTTAGGATAATGCTTTCATGTAGTTGAGTAGAAATATATTTGTATTTTACTTTAATATTTCAATGATTAGGATTGGTATCATCCGTAGTAGCTATGCGGCAATCAATTGGCCACTGATCAGTATCGGCCGATTTTCTTTAAGACAACAAAAAAGTATGTGATCGGTCAATGCTGATCACAGAAGCTGATCTCCTCCAGCTGATACTTTATTTAGTTGTCTTCCCCTGGCTGACAGATGTGGCTAGCAGCTAACTATGTATCTCTAGAATTTTAAATTGCTAACACTCAGACAGAGTCAAAGTTCATTGTGTGTTTGAAACTGCACCAATTTTTTCTTAAGAATTTTCAACTAACTTGACGTGTTTTGCTAAGAGGATTATTTGTAATATGTACTGTTTCAGAATGTGCTTGTTCTATCTTTGGCTAAAGTAAGACAAAGAAAACAATCTGAAGTTGTCATTATTTTTAAGTTTTAATGCCATGATTTTACCAGTCCAGCCCGCGTGGGAATAGATTGTCCTCCATTCGGCCCCTAAGCCAAAATGAGTTTGACCCCTGCTTTAAACTAATTCATGTTTGAAAGTTTTAGAAAATGCAATAACTTAACATGTCCTTATCCACAACATACTGTAGCATCATTAAAATGTTGGGTAGATAAGAGGCTTAGTCTGTAAGACCTTGTCATTGGACCTCCAGGGTAGTGGCAGTCTTTGTTTCTTTAAATCCTAAAAAGGTTATGTGTACAGATGACGAGCATAATACAACTAATATTAAAATATTCTCAGGGCTTTCAATCGATCGCAACTGGACTGTTTGGATTGTCTTAGAAGACGTTTCACCTCTCATCTGAGTAAGCTTCATCAGTTCATGCTCATAAACATAGATTGATCAGCTCTAGTGTAGCAGATGGTGTAAAAACCCAAAATATTTATACTCCAACACAAGGAGGGTGTGCCTGGGCAAGAATGGTTTCGCCCTATCGTAGTGAGAAAAAACAAACCAAACAGTGCAGTTGCGATCGATTGAATGCCCTGAGAATTCAATGACTTGGATGAATCAGAATATCCATAGACAAATATTGAAATAATTACTCACAGGGATTTTTTCATACAGATGAATGAAATGTGACAAGGTCCCAAATTGCACACTTGGAACAAACATGAAATGTCACCTGTAGTCAATCATACATACCCCTTGTTTCAAACCACTGGTCTTGTCCGCCAAACTTTGAGGAGATTGTTCTCCTAGAGAGTGAAAGTATTATGTTTGAGCTTTTAATGCCGGGAAAATACCCAGAATGACAATTGCATGTGTGCCAGTATTCTGCCCACACGGTCGAATTTGACTTTCCACTATGATAGACCAAACCTAGCATCCATCCATCCATTTTATACTGCTTGTCCCTCTCAGGGTTGCGGCAGGGTGCTGGGGCCTAGCCCTCAGACACTTGGTGAGGAAAGAGTCACTCTTACTGTTTATAGGTGTTAGAGCCATATTAGACATAACGGATACGAGTTGCATATGTTTACATATCAGACTTTGTTTGAAGTCATTTAAATTAGACACTAATAGCTTACATTACACAGTTTAATTGCTATTTTCTTATTGAAATTAGCTTGAAATATTATTTCTCATTGTGTGATCTGTGACAGTCTGTTATTGTCGGGGGATGCAGGAACAGTTGATCATCACGCCTCAGAAACTTTAAGCCCTGCCAATGAAGAGGTAAAGCGAGGTCAATTGTGCTACATTGAGATGTTGCCATTTTTAATGCCAACAAAGCAAGTATGTGTGATAGAAAACGCTTAAACGAAAAGTGAAGCCTGGTTGACACAGTCTTGTTCCTTCCCCTGCGTTCCCTCTTACAGACCCTGATGTGCGCCTCCAAAAAAATCTAGCTAGAGATGGCCACATCCACAAAAGCAATTCTTGCACTTGCCTTATCTTTATATAAACAACTTATGGAAAAATATACACTCCTTCTAAAACCTTCAAACATGGATGAAGAGTAAACACAGGCGCTATTGCTAGAACATACATTAAAAATGTCACTTACAGTATGGTAACATTACCATTTAAGATGAGGTGGTTCGGGCATCTGGTCAGGATGCCACCCGAAAGCCTCCCTAGGGAGGTGTTTAGGGCACGCCCAACTGGTAGGAGGCCATGGGGAAGACCCAGGAGTGTTGGGAAGACTATGTCTCCCGGCTGGCCTGGGAACGCCTCGGAATCCCCCGTAAGAAGCTGGACGAAGTGGCTGGGGAGAGGGAAGTCTGGACTTCCCTGCTTAGGCTGCTGCCCCCGCGACCCGACCTCGGATAAGCGGAAGAAGGTGGATGGAGGGATGAACAATACCATTTATAAACATCCAACAATACATTGGATATGGCTGATTTAGTGCGACAAAAAAATAGACGTGCTAATAACGGATATTAAAGAAGCTTCTATTATTGTTCACATTCACAGCAGCCATCTTAAAGCCAACTCGTGGGGGGTGAGGACTCTTCGACTTTCAAAGTAAGAAATCCGACCTCAGGGGGCGTTCGAGTTATAGCTTCCAATTGGGAACTCAAAAATGACGACTTCCCAGTACAACTGGAAAGCACCGTTAGCCCTTCTCTTAGCCCAGTTCTTCTCAAAAAGTGTGAGCCCTTGGGAACATGCTTTATCAGTATGATGCGTCAAACGAGGTCGACACCGATTCGTCAACTTAGTCGAAGTCATCAATGACGTAAATATGTCAACGTCATGTACCTTATGTCGATGTGTTGAGAACAGATGGCCGAGCACAAAGAACAATATGCCACTGTGTTCCAGTCGATCGGCCACCGATTATCACTGGCCAATTTCTGTGGAAAGGTTTGTGATCACTAGATGCCAATCAATGCCTTTCAATTGTGATCACACAAAAAAAAAAAAAATATATATATATATATATATATATATATATATATATATATATATATATTTATGGCTCATACCTTGCAGCTTGGTCTGTTTGTTGACCGGCGAGCCTACGAAGACTGGTAGCAGCTACAATACTAAATACTCATGTCCATAATCAATGCAGACCAGTTGCTTTAAGTTAATATTACCACAATCGTGGCAAACAAAACTAGGTTTAGTTTTGATATTGCTATAGAACTGGAGAAAGAGGCCGAAAATGCGACACATCGCACAGGAGGGCAGCAAACAACAAGTAAACATGCTAATGCTAAGCTAACTTGAAACAACAGAACAATAAGTGCTTTGTTCACTTCAACAGACATGTATTGAACTGCGTTACAGCAAAAAGTTAGCAGATATTACCAATAAATTAACACGTAGATTAATAGGAGTCTAGAACAGACCTCTGGAATTTATGGGCCACATACAGCCCGTTAAGATTTTCAATCTGGCCCAGCAGACGTTTCCAAATGTCTTTAGACCCTTAACATAATTTTAATGTTCAGTGCTGTTTTCAAATTAGAAAGTATTTTAATCGTTGGAATCTGCGCTCTTGAATGACATACAAGTTATTATGTTAATCTACGTCACAGCAGCTCATACGAGGCACCAAGCAGTGTGGCCGGGCTTTGGTTCTACAAAGTGTTTCCAGAGCAGCCAGCCTGAAACCTGGTGTCAGGGAAAGACGCAGAAACAGATTTTCATAACAAAGTTCTGCAGAAAGTTGATAATATATCAGAATGTCTGAGTTTCTTTTAACCTTTCGGTTCATATTTCCCAGTGTTTGTTGCATTTTTGGTGCGTTTCGCTTGATTTCCCGCTGTTCCAAGTAGGGACCAGGGGTGAACCACTCCTCTATGCATCAGTCGGTGACGTCTCTGTGCTGCCGACGAGTCTACATGCAAGACTATATAAGTGTATATATATATATATATATACGGCGTGGCGCAGTGGGTGAGTGGCCGTGCGCAACCCGAGGGTCCCTGGTTCAATCCCCACCTAGTACCAACCTCGTCATGTCCGTTGTGTCCTGAGCAAGACACTTCACCCTTGCTCCTGATGGGTGCTGGTTAGCGCCTTGCATGGCAGCTCCCTCCATCAGTGTGTGAATGTGTGTGTGAATGGGTAAATGTGGAAGTAGTGTCAAAGCGCTTTGAGTACCTTGAAGGTAGAAAAGCGCTATACAAGTACAACCCATTTATTATTATTTATTATATATATATATATATATATATATATATATATATATATATATATATATATATATATATATATATATATATATATATATATATATACATATTCAACACAGATATATACAAATTATACAAATTATACATATATATACTAATAATAATACATTTTACTTATAAGGTGCCTTTCTGGGCACTGAAGGACACCGTACAAAATCAAAACAATAAAATCAATTGGATAAAAATAACAACAACAAAGATCGATAAGATTTACAGTGGATAAGCAGTCAGGAATAGGTATGTTTTGAGTCTTGATTTAAAGAGGGATATTGAGTCTATGTTACGAAGGTCTGGTGGTAATGAGTTCCAAAGATGAGGGGCTGAGCGGCTGAAAGCTCGGGCACCCACGGTGGGCAGTTTATATAAGGGGATAGTGAGATGGATGGGAGAAGAGGATCTTAGGGAATGTGAGGGTGTGGCGACATGGAGCAGGTCAGAGAGATATGACGGAGAAAGGTTATGGATAGCTTTGAAAGTGAGGAGAATTATTTTAAATTGGATACGGTGTTTGATGGGTAGCCAATGGAGTTCTTGTAGAACAGGGGTGATGTGCTGGATTGAAGGGGTTCTGGTGATTATCCAGGCTGCAGAGTTCTGGAGAAGCTGAAGTTTGTGAAGTGACTTGTGAGGGAGACCAAACAGGAGAGAGTTGCAGTAGTCCAGGCGAGAGGTGACAAGGCTATGGACCAGTATGGCAGCAGTATGTGGGGTAAGGGATGTGCGAAGTCAATTAATGTTGCGCAGATGAAAGTAAGCAGACCGGGTAATGTTGTTTATGTGGGCTTGAAAGGAGAGTGTGCTGTCCAGGATGACACCCAGACTCTTGACTTGGGAGGAGGGTGAGATGGAGAAATTGCAGAGAGTATTGGACTAGCTGTTGGTTTTGGCTAGAATGGATTTTGTACCTACAAGTAAGATTTCGGTTTTATTACTATTGAGTTAGAAGAATCAGGATGAGAACCACTGCTTGAGTTCACTGAGGCAGTCTGTAAGGGAGGAAGGAGGAAGAGAAGCTGATGGTTTGGTTGAGACGTAGAGCTGGGTGTCATCCGCACAACAGTGAAAATGTATTTTAAATTTACGGAAAATATTGCCAAGGGGAAGAATAAAGATGATAAAAAGCCCAAGAACAGAGCCCTGGGGCACACCAGATGAAACAGGAGACAGAGGGGATTTGAATGAACGGAGTGGAACAAACTGAGTGCGGTGGGAGAGATATGATCTAAACCAGTGAAGGGGTGGGCTTGTGATGCCAATACTGTGCAATCTATGGAGGAGGACAGTGTGTGGAATGGTAACAAAAGCTGCAGTGAGATCTAAGAGGATTAGGATAGTGAGAAGACCAGAATCAGCTGTCAGGCGGAGATCATTTGTGATTTTTACAAGTGCTGTTTCAGTGCTGTGCAGGGGGCGGAAACCAGACTGGAATTGTTCATGGATGTTATTTAACTGTAGGCGAGAGTGAAGTTGGGAGGAGACAATTTTATTTTTTCAAGGATTTTTTAAATGAATGGCAGATTTGAAAAGGGACGAAGGTTATTAAAATTATTTGGATCTGAGCCTGGTTTTTTCTATACATATATATATATATATATATATATATATATGCCCAGGCCTGGTCTAGAGAGAGGATAATATTACATCAAGATCTGCGCGTGTGTGCTCAATTGCTGTGGGTGTTCGTGTGCGGCGTGCCAGACTGCCAGCAATCACGGAGAAGAACGGAAATATCCTTAAGTTGATGCTATTGATACCAAGAGTAGTACAGTATATGAGTGATGTGATTAGATCAATATTGGGTTTTTTCACAAAATCAGTTTTTGTTGGTTTTTGTTCATGTTTAAAAAAATCAGGGAATAAGTCCCTGGACAGAGGAGGACTTTGACTTTATGTAGGTTAAACCAGTGGTCCCCAAACTACGGCCCGTGCGTCCAAAATACGGCCCGTGGGAAGTCCTAAGTTTAAAAATAAAAGAATAAAAAAAAAAAAAAAAAAAAAATATATATATATATATATTTATATATATATATATATATATATATATATATATATATATATATATATATATATATATATATATATGTATATATATATATATATATATATATATATATATATATATATATATATATATATATATATATATATATATATATACATATATATATATATAATATAATAATAAAAAAATAAAAAATAAATAAAAATAAAAATATATATATATATATATATATATATTTTTTTTTTTTTTATTATTATATTTTTAAATCTGTCCTTTCTAATCCATTTTCTACTGATTGTTACTCTCAGTGTCTCCTAGCCGCTCAGGCAAATCATATCGTCTAAAAATGCATTTTTCCATCGATAACGTGACATCAAGTGCGTACTCTTTCAGTCAATTAGTGCGCGAGGAATATATATATATATATATATATATATATATATAAATATATATATATATATATATATATACACACACATACAGTACAGGCCAAACGTTTGGACACACCTTCTCATTTCAATGTGTTTTCTTTATTTTCAAGACTATTTACATTGTAGATTGTCACTGAAGGCATCAAAACTATGACACCTGTGACGTGAAAACCATTCCAGGTGACTACCTCTTGAAGCTCATCGAGAGAATGCCAAGAGTGTGCAAAGCAGTAATGAGAGCAAAGGATGGCTATTTTGAAGAAACTAGAATATAAAACATGTTTTCAGTTATTTCACCTTTTTTTGTTAAGTATGTAACTCCACATGTGTTCATTCATAGTTTTGATGCCTTCAGTGACAATCTACAATGAATAGTCAGCAATTCCTTCATGTGTTTTTCTGCTGATTATAAGTGTGATTAAAATGAAGAAGCAAAATCATTTACTTATCTTTAGTAAAAAATGCAGTTGAATTATGTAAAATGTATTGGTGTCAGTCCCACTACTAGCTTACTTCCGAAAAAAGTAAGGCACTTTTATGGTAAATTTTTTAGATCATATAGTCAATAGCTTTCAGCATTTATACATCATAAATTTTACGATTATTACATGAAATGGTACGAGCTGATTTTACTTTCTTTTGTATTCTTGAACCAACAAACGTGCATTTAAAGTTTCTTTCTACATACAAGAAAATTGTTGCTGTATGTTTGGAGAATTCATTTGTTGCAATCCAATCCAATCTGCTTTATTTCTATAGCACATTTCCAAAAACAAAACAAGTTTCACAAAGTGCTGCACAGTGGTTAAGACATACACACAAGGAGAGTCAATAATATACAACATTTACCTATAAAAGAATAAATACATTAAAGAAAAGAAAATAGACTAAAATCTCACAACTCTCATGCTGGTTTAAAAGCCATAGAGTAAAAATATGCTTTAAGACATGATTTAAAAAGCATTAAAGAGGGAGCCGTCCGAATAGCAAGAGAGATATCATTCCAAAGTTTTGGAGCCACAGCAGACAATGCACGTTCCCCCTCTGGTTTTTTGGGACGACAAGAAACTGATCAGCTGACCTCAGAGACCTTGTGGGGGTGTATATTTTTAAAAGTTCTGATATATACTGTGGCGCTGATCTGTTAAGAGATTTTAAAAACAAACAACAATATTTTTAAATTAATTCTAAAATGAACTGGGAGCCAGTGAAGGGATGTTTAATTGGTGGTAATGTGTTCATGTTTTTTAGTGCCAGTTAAAAGGTGAACAGCAGCATTTTGGACTAACTACAATCAAGCGATTGAGGCCTGGTTCATTCCAACGTGGAGGAAGTTGCCGTAGTCCAAACGTGATGAAATAAAAGCATGGATTACCCGCTCAAAGTCGTTAAACGATAAAACTGATATCATTTTCGCTAAAAGTCTCAGCTGATAAAAACTGGATTGTATAACGAAGTTAATCTGCAGTTTAAAATCATTGTCGAACTTAAAACCAAGATTTGTGACTGTGGGTTTTAAATAAGGCATCAGGGGTCCAGGTCATTGGGGTAAGCAATCTGTTTTACTTCACTGAAATTATTTCCGTCTTGTTCTCATTTAAGTTTTGCACCACTATACTAAAGAACAGTTTGTTACAAAAATGTATTAAATCTACAGATTAATAAAATAAAATAAAATAAAAAAGATAGATTAATCGATTCACAAAATAATCGTTTATGCAGTCCTACTTCAAACCCCGCTTTAAAAATTAATTCTGATTTCCTCCGTTTTATAAAAAAAGTATATATTTTTTAATTCATTTTTGTTTTGTGGGTTCAAGTGTTTTATATATTGTGCTCCTGAGTTAAAGTTGCTGAACAATTTGAATGTTTTATTATTTATTTATCTATTTTATTTTATTTCTCAGCATCAAATGGTTTAAGTCAGTCAAAAAATGTGTGTACCGGTAGTTAAATATATATATTTTTTAATTCAGGGAAATTGATGCACTTTAGATCCAGCTATCCATCCATCCATTTTCTACTGCTTGTCCCTTTCGGGGTGGCAAGGGTGCTTGAGCCTATCCCAGCTGCATTTGGGCGGTAGGCGGGGTACACCCTGGACAAGTCGCCACCTCATCGCAGGGCCAACACAGATAGACAGACATCAATAAAAACTAAATTAATAAAGTTGTTATTTATTGTAAGTTGATCTATATATTATTTAATCTTTAATGGTAATAAGGATACAATGTTATGCAGAAGTGAACTTGTAACAATTTTATAAATAAATGACACTATTTATAGTCATGGCGGAGAGTGAGGGGCCCAAAATGTTTTCTTCTATGGGGTAAGTAGAAGAAAATAACTGAGAAGCACTGCCTTAGCCTGACAGGAGAGTTGGGACACCGCTTGCTTGACGTGAACGCACAAAACCAGGGCCATGGATTAAGAGGGAGAATTGGGATTCAGCCTTAATCTATTTAAGTTTTTCCACTGTGCTTTCTGAGATACCACTTTTTCAAAGTCACCCTGTGTTAGATTTACTTCCATCCCTGTTTATTTGTACTTTGTGTTTTTGGATTTTGCCATACAATTAAATACTTATTTTTTTCCGCAGTAAACCTGACAGTGATGTCACTAATAAAACACAAATGATACATAAAAAGATAGGATTTACATTTTTTATTGTACTGTACATTTCCAGGCCTTCAATTACCAGTCCCCACTGGATGAATAGCATTACTCATAATGTCATTCTCAACTGCTGCTGCAGGGTCAGAGGAGAAGGCTGCTGGGTAAATGTGGTTCAATCAAAGTAGTCCATCAAATCCATGACATAAATCAAGGTGAACAAATTTATTTTTTACTTTCTTAAGAACAAGTGTGTGAGTCTATGATCAGCAGCTCACGGATTTTGCAGGCAATTGTAGGGATTGCTAGGGGTGGGAATATTTGGACACCTCCCGTTTCGATTACGATTCATGGATTAAGATTTGATTATTCATGCATGTTTAGTTATTATGTTGTATATGATTATTTGATATTATAAATGTAGTCTGAAATTAAAGTAGTCAATTCAATACAACATGTAGCTGACTCTGTTGTGAGGACCTCCGGGACTGACTTAGTACACAAATGCTTATTATGGGCATTTTCAGGAAATCTTTGGGTATAGCGCAGTGGTTCTTAACCTTGTTGGAGGTACTGAACCCCACGAGTTTCATATGCGCATTCACCGAACCCTTCTTTAGTGAAAAATATATATATATTTTTTCAAATTCAAGAAAAAGTTATGTTCTTTTACAGGTGCACAAAATGAACCGCGCATGAACATCACCTTGTTCAAAGAACAAAACCAACACAGTGCATAAACTCACAACAAATTACACACATTACCATGAATTGATTAACGTGGACCCCAACTTAAACAAGTTGAAAAACTTATTCGGGTGTTACCATTTAGTGGTCAATGGTACGGAATATGTACTGTACTGTGTAAACTGTACTGTTTCATATAATGTATTCTCTTCCTTTGCAATCTGCTAGTAAAAGTTTCAATCGATCAATCAAACAACCTGCAAATCAGATGGAAAATTAGGGAACATTGTTTGGGGGTATCCATAATACGCCTATAGGGAGAAGTTTTTATTTACACGATAAGTCGGATGTGTCTTCACCTCCGTGGCGGAGGCTACGTCGAACCCCTGAGGCCGACTCACCGAACCCCTAGGGTTCGATCGAACCCAGGTTAAGAACCACTGGTATAGTGTGTTCAATTTATTAACAATTATTAACTATGTTCACTCAGCTACCACTGTTTATATTTCACATCTATGCATTTACATAAAACACTTACAAGGCAATGGTTGGATAATAGCTTACAGCTACAGTTGATATGTCCTGACACTCAGCAGTTACAGCTAATTGTAATGAAATAGCCTCCCTCCCTGCCTTCTGTTGTCCACAATTTGCAGCCAATCTCAGCATGTTTAGTGTTGACAAGCGCTTGTCAAGTGTCGGCTTTTGTTTATGATCCAACATATTGCACTTAGTTGACCGCCACTTCTATGGCATACATTTGGTTGGGCACTGTCTCTGTGGTGAGTTTTGTTAGAAAAGACAGACATGAAAGGTAAAAATGGAAACGGAGGTTAGGACCCGACAGCACATTTGATTGGTTAGAGCAGGGGTGTCAAACGTACGGCACGAGGGCCGGATCAGGCCCGCGAACAGGTTTTTTTCGGCGCGCAGGATGAGTTTGCTAAGTATAAAAATGGACCTGAAATTTTTGAATGAAAGAAACTGCTGTTCCTTCTGCAAATGTGTTCCATTTTGTCCACTAGCGACGCTGAGATCATTATTCATGCGTTCGTTACGTCTCGTCTCGATTACTGTAACGTATTATTTTCGGGTCTCCCTATGTCAAGCATTCAAATATTACAGTTGGTACAAAATGCGGCTGCTAGACTTTTGACAAGAACAAGAAAGTTTGATCTTATTACGCCTATACTGGCTCACCTGCACTGGCTTCCTGTGCACTTAAGATGTGACTTTAAGGTTTTACTACCTACGTATAAAATACTACACCATCTAGCTCCATCCTATCTTGCTGATTGTATTGTACCATATGTCCCGGCAAGAAATCTGCATTCAAAGAACTCCGGCTTATTAGTGATTCCCAGAGCCCAAATAAACGTCTGCGGGCTATAGAGCGTTTTTTATTTACTCTGGAATGCCCTTCCGGTAACAGTTAGATATGCTACCTCAGTAGAAGCATTTAAGTCCCATCTTAAAACTCATTTGTATACTCTAGCCTTTAAATAGACCCCCCTTTTAGACCAGTTGATCTGCCGTTTCTTTTCTGCTCTGCCCCCCTCTCCTTCGCAGATGAAGCGCTAGCTGTCCAAAGTCAGGACCCAGGGTGGACCACTCATCTGTGCATCAGTTGGGGACGTCTCTGAGCTGCTGACTTGTCTCCGCTCAAGATGATCTCCTGGACTTTGTCTGACTGGACTCTCACACTATTATGTTAGATCCACTACGGACTGGACTCTCACAATACTATGCTAGATCCACTCGACGTTCATTGCACCGTTCTGCGGTCCCCTCCAAGGTTTCTCATTGTCATCCCATTGGGTTGAGTTTTTTCTTGCCGTGATTTAGGGCTATATAAGTAAACTTTGATTGATTGATGTTCTAAATGTGTTCACTAGATGTCGAAATAGCAATTAATTGTATCTTGAAGATGATGCTACATATGTACAAAATAAACCACATGATATTCGTACATCAGTCGAGGAAAATGAGCAAACTACATACATAACATCCTGTAATTTGATTTTGATATTATTTTTTTACCTTGATAGATTGAAAATGAACACCAATGAGTTGACTGATGAACATTATCACATAATTTATTCAGAAAATACAAATAACAATAAAGAAAGGTAGAATACTATTAACCGCAACATGTAAGTGTAAAAAACAAAACAAAAGCATTATGATTTGTACTTCAGAATGTATTTGTTCTATTTTTAAACAAAGAAAACAATCTAAAGTTGTCTTTATTTTTAAGTTATTGTGCCGGAATTTTACCAGTCCAGCCCAATTGGGAGTAGATTTCTCTCCATGTTGCCCCCGATCTAATATTAATTTGACACCCCTGGGTTAGAGGGTTGATGTATACGCTTGAGAGCTACTCAGGATCAATTTAACATACCAAAAATGACAGCTGGCTAAATTGTGCGGGGTTACTGGAGAATTACAAATTACAGGAACTGCTTTTTGATTATTAATAGGTCAACAGTCTGAGAATGTTACATAGCTGTTTACCTAGTAATAAGATCCCTAATGCAATTTCCCCACCACTCAAAATAATTTGTATTTAAATGGGCAAAGCGTTGTGAGAGGCAACCAGCAAATGTGACATGGTCACACCCGTCCACGTTAAAGGAATGACTTAATCCTGTATAAATGTAACTCTGGGCTTCCCAAAGTAGGAGCCACAGTTGAAAAAGTCACACAAAATAGTGACTCACTCACAGGCAGGGTATGATGCAAATGTAAATTCGGATTATTTTTTTTAAATCCGATCGTTTTATGTAGTTGTTCACATTACAACAAAAAAGTGATTTCAAAGTGAACGGAATGGCAGCGTGGAGTAACCCATATGCACACAAAACATGACTTCACACATTGCAGTGTGTTGATGGACGTACATATGGTCTCAGTCCTGGTGCATTTGTGGCAATTTCAAGGATTTTGTAAAACTGAAGTCAACACTTCCGTAGCTGAATTATTTGTTTGAAGAAAGTAGGAAGGAAGAGTGCAACAATTTTGTCTCGCACAGTTTGGGGGATATAATTGCTTTGAGTAATAAAACATCTACTTCTCACCTGTTTTCTGCTCATTTGTCCATTTTTTGGTTGTCTCGTTGGCAAAAAATGATGACGTTTGTTAGTTTTTGATGACGTGTAAATCGGATGAACATGACCCATCAGCTGCATATCTGATTTAAATTCCATATACAAAAAGAGGTCTGAGTGGGACTTGTAAAAATGTAAATTGTACTGTGCACTTTGACATGATGTTACATCTATTCATAATGATGGCTCATTTCTTAACTGTGATGTCTATTTTGGATTGTTGGTTAAATCTGATCTCTATATGCAGTCGTTCACATTACATAACAAAAATTGTGAGCGAGATAGATCCTGCATGCGCAAAAAAACGTCATGACGTCACATGCGCTGCAGTGTTTACTGGAGTAAACTTGGATCCATTTCTAGTAGGTCTCAGCCCTGGCGCATTTGTGGCAATTTCCAGGATTTTTTTTTTTAACCGGGGTCAACTTTTTCCTAACAAAATTATTTTGCTTTGGAGAATAAGAAGGAACAGGGCAATAATTTTGGTTCTCGCATTTTAAGGGAAACAATTACTTTGAGACATTGGCGTTCTAAAACATCTACTTTTCATCTGTTTTCTGCTTATTTTTCCACTATTTCTTTTTGCAACCGTCTATTTTAGTAAAAAAATGTTGACTAATTTTGATTACGCATGGTTCGGATCAATGCGATCGGGTGGTTCGGACTCGTCACATCGGATACATGTCAGATTTATATCCACATCCGAAATATGCCTGGGTCTGTGCCTAGGTTAAAAAATTCGGAATTGTACTGTTTATATTGACATTTAAAAATCTGATACATGTCACAGATCGGTATTGACCTGCTGTGTGAACATAGCTAATGTTAATAGAAGTTTTGTCACGGCTCCGGGCGCATTGCATGCGCATTCATCAATTAGCTGCGCGAAGTGCACCTCGGGACACGCCCACGGCCGCTCTTCTCCTGCACGCGTCACTCCGGCGGCAGCAAGCAGCTGCAATCAATCAGCACTCAGCGCACCTGCCTTTGATGATATTCCTGGGCTTCTTAAGCCTCTGCAGACCAGCATTCCGGGCAAGAACATAATCATCTGTTCGAGTACCGTAAGCCAACTAACAAAGCTCTATGCCTTTCTCTCTCCGTGTTTCTTTCCCTGTCTTATGATTGGTCTTGTGTTTCTCCCCTTGTCGTTCCTGGCAGCTACCCCTTCGTTCCCGAGTTTCGAGCTGTGCGTCTTGTCTCACCCCGCATTTCCTCTGCTTCCCTGATTGCCTAAAAGGATCTCGACCTCCCGCTTGGACACGGACCTCCTACGCCCAGCGATAGCCCCCGACTTCCTGCTTGATTCACGGATCTATGAGTCTTCCGTGCCCTTTTGGACTTGCCTATCGCTCAACATTTATGATAACACTCAAAAGTTAATTCATACACACACACACTTTTGGATCTAGTTCACACACGCCATTCCCTTGTTTAGTATTATTATTGTTTGTTATCATATATATATATATATATATATATATATATATATATATATATATATATATATATATATATATATATATATATATATATATAAAATAAATCATAGAGCTATACTACGCTCCCTAGTGTCTGTGCCATCTACTCCTCCCCGTACACAACAAGTTTGCCAAATACACACCACTAACAACAAATTAAGTAACAAAATGTCAGCAAACATGACTTAAAGAATGACTGACTAATCCCAATATAGCAATGATCACGGCATAAATGTTCCCAAGTACTGGACGGGATCGTTCAGGCATAACTACATTATGCACTAAACTACTCTAAACTGCAATGAATTAACTGGTAACTGGCTATCAAAATTGGTCATTGTTTCGACGTCTAAGCAGGAACTGTTTAGTTCCCCCTATTAGACTTAGACTTAGACTTCCTTTTTATTGTCATTCAAATGTGAACTTTACAGCACAGATAAGAACGAAATTGTGTTACATAAGCTCATGGTAGTGCAGGATAAAAAAGCAATAAGGTGCATATATAAATAAATAAATATATATAAATAATATATATAATATATATATAAAATAAATAAATACATATAAAAATATATAAATGCATAAATAGATTACTGTACAGATAAATATATTGCACTTTTTCCACATGCGTCCACGTTTATGTGTGTATGTTATATTGTCTTTTTTATTCCAGTGAGTTAATCCTTTTTGGGGGGAGTTGAGGGGATAATTTAATTTAATTATGATGCGTTCGGTATGATGCTCAGTAGTTTTACTCTATTGCATGTCCTTGTGTGGTAGTGAACAGCAGGACCGTTGCTAGGAATTCTGGGCCCCCTGAAAAATATCGGTGTGGGCCCCTCTTCCCCATGCAACTTTTTTTTTTTTTAATGAACTAGTAACTTGTCCCGAGTGTAGCGCGGCCAGATGACAGCTAAAGTAGGCTCCAGAGTCCAGCCTGCACCCCGTCAAAGGTAATGTTACAGACATTAAATTAATGAAAAAAAATAGGTTACTTCTTTCAGCCGCCCTCAGTAGTTTTACTCGCTCACCAATCTTAGAAAATATGTTAATGATGTCCCGGGCCCCTGTTCTGCAGCTCCTTCTCCTGGCTTCCTTCTCAACTCTTTTCTGGACTTGTGCTTTTTGGGCGGTATGTGAAGAACTAACCGTGGTGTGGACTAATGTTCCTCCTAATTTTTCATGTGTCTGAGCAACTCCCTGAGCATTTCTTGGATGTGAACAACATCAGACATACACACCACTGTCCCAAACATTACATCAATAACAAGTTAAATATGTTATTATAAAAATAAATAACGAAAGTCATTTCCATTCTATGATTTTCTAATATAAATAATTTCGCCCACTGACAAAGAAAAGAAAAAATCGTGTTTGTTTATGAGCTGAATGTCGAATGTCTGTGTTGGGGTCCTGCTGTGGAAAAAATTGAGACATGTACCCCTTTCTGAGATCACATTTAGTTTACCCTAAAACATTCACAGTTTGCAAAATGAAATGTTTGCTGTAGCACAAGCATTGGAAGCAATGTACAAAATATTGTCTGTGAAACTTAGATTTAGACCAACTTTAATGATCCACAAGGGAAATTGTTATTTGAAATAAATCATTGCAGAGTTTTTGTAAACATTTATGTAATCTAGGAACAGCATTTCATGATTAATGTCCAAAAAATCACATTCTTAATACATGACACTAGAACAGTGTTTTTCAACCACTGTGCCGCGGCACACTAGTGTGCCGTGAGATACAGTCTGGTGTGCCGTGGGAGATTATCTAATTTCACCTATTTGGGCTAAAAATATTTTTTGCAAACCAGTAATTATAGTCTGCAAATGATGTGTTATTGTTTAGTGTCGGTGCTGTCTAGAGCTCGGCAGAGTAACCGTGTAATACTCTTCCATATCAGTAGGTGGCAGCCAGTAGCTAATTGCTTTGTAGATGTCGGAAACAGCGGGAGGCAGTGTGCAGGTAAAAAGGTATCTAATGCTTAAACCAAAAATAAACAAAAGGTGAGTGCCCCTAAGAAAAGGCATTGAAGCTTAGGGAAGGCTATGCAGAACGGAACTAAAACTGAACTGGCTACAAAGTAAACAAAAACAGAATGCTGGACGACAGCAAAGACTTACTGTGGAGCAAAGACGGCGTCCACAATGTACATGACAATCAACAATGTCCCCACAAAGAAGGATAAAAACAACTGAAATATTCTTGTCTGCTAAAACAAAGTAGATACAGGAAATATCGCTCGAAGGAAGCATTGAAACTGCTACTAGAGAATACCAAAAAAAGAGAAAAAGCCACCAAAATAGGAGCGCAAGACAAGAACTAAAACACTACACACAGGAAAACAGCAATAAACTCCAAATAGGTTAGGGCGTGATGTGACAGGTGGTGACAGTACACCTACTTTGAGACAAGAGCTATAGTGATGCATGCTTGGTTATGGTTTGAATTCATATACAACACTTACGACTTTTTACTGTCAACTGAGTTTCGTTTTTTAATGATTTCTGCTGGTGGTGTGCCTCCGCATTTTTTCAACGCAAAAAATGTGCCTTGGCTCAAAAAAGTTTGAAAAACACTGCACTAGAATAAGCACAAAGGTGTTTGGTGCATTTGGGTGTACAGGGCTTGTTCATTTTGTCAAAATAAGAGCTAGCATGCAGCTGTTAACTCTTTTAACTCTGCTGCTCTAAGCTAACGTGCAAAACAGCAACACACGCATAAGTTGTTTATGACATTGATAGGCTGCGTGTGAACCGAAACACATTGTGTCTGCCTAACAGTTAGAGTTTATGTGTGGTGCTGAAAATGTCCAACTGGTATTGTGGCCGTGAACACATCACTGGCTGAGCCTTGTGTGCGTCCTTTGGCACAGATGAAAGAAAGCGACGTACACAACATGTAATTAGTTTGTTTTGGTGTGATTTCAACAGAAAGTGAACAGTTTTGCTAAATAGTAATTTTGTAACTGATGTTTTGGTGTGGTTACAGCCGACAATAATCAGTTTTGCGCAATACAATGATTATTGATGCAAACCGAGCTCCTTCTGCTCCTTCAAACGTCTTGACTGACGTCGTCATGGTTTTATCTGTTGTGATCGCTTGTTGAAAATAGTACAGACGACATTGTTTTGTGTTTATTTTTCTTAGGGTTTAGATGGAATTTTTGCGGATGCTGCCGAAGGAACACATTGTCACATCAATAAGTGGAAAAATGATTGCCTACATGAATTAATAGATGTCCTCACTAATATGAATATGAAGCATTTAATGCATTGGCAAAGAAGTGAATTTTTTGTCCTTGCCTCGATTATTTTTTGCAAAGCCCAGATGACCACCTCTGTGTATCACCAAAGTATCCACAACCTGTAGAAATGTACATACGTGAAGCATGATGTTGGCGTAAGGCAGTGCACTTTTCCACGACAACATCCGTCTTAATACATCTCAACTTTGCTGTGGAAAAGGGTGTATGCCAGGTTGTTGTGCACAAGCAAGCTTAATATGTGAGGCCTGTGGACAGGAGATGTATTTCAGGTACTTTTGACTGTCTGAGGATGGATTTGACGATCTTGTTCGCTGTTTGAAACCCCTGATAATGCATCAGACCACTCACAGAATGCCCACTGTATCCCAGATTCTGACAGTGGTTTTAGTTTTTGCTTGTGGTGGATGCTGTAGCGGCAAACTATGCACTGGCTTCCAGTACTGTCTCATATTTTTATTAATGTGCAGCTATTGTCTGACATTTTCAAAAGTGCTGCAACATCAACAGCAGAATATAATATAATGCTGGTATGACAAAGTTATTTGAATCCTTTGTATAAGAAATAATAACACTGCAATAACACACATATTGCACAGAGTACATATTATGCACACGAAAGAAAGACTACTATTAACAGATCCGCAAGCCCATGTCTGCGAGCAAACAGACATGGGCAACTTTCGGCCTATAGACAAGATACGGCCTTTGCATTTGATTAAACCAACCTTCAGGTTTATTTCTAATATAAAAGAAAATGTAAAAAAATAACACTGAACATTATTATCACTGTTCACCAGCCAGGGGAGCTTGCAACTCGTACTACTGAGAAGACAAATACTAAAGCCAGTATTATAATGTTGCATCGAGGCGCCAATGTATGCAACTCCTGCTTAGCTTGATGAGCTCCTCCAAAATAATCTGACTCTACGTCGGTAAAGACGCGGAGACTGGTGGGGCTGTGATTCGTCAGCTTGTAGTAAATTATTTTCTGTGCGTATACCACTTTTTCAGAGGGCTCACAGCCCATGCGAACACCTTCTTCTTCAATTTCGCATCAGCATTTGCTTTTAAATGTATTGTTTTGATTAACAACATTGATTGTTGTCTGCCTCAATAACACACTCATAAATGATACATAGTGGACAAGTGTTATGGTAGCTCACTAGATGACTCTCTAGAAAACAACCATTACTAGCCCCAATGAGACACTTCAGTGTTTCTTCATGTCAGATACTAGGAGGCGAGATCAATGTGGAAAGAAGAATATTTGTTGATGATATATTAGCTGGGTAGGGATGATGACAATGAAGGAATCAATGTTTCATTGTGTGTTCATTCTGATATACTCTTTTCCTCCTTTATGTGGGGAACCGAGAGTAGATTCAGTTATACTAACGAGGGCTAATGGCAGCCAAGCATGTCAAAGCTAGTTCCTTTGGCATAGCATCAACAAGTTCCAGCTTGTTCTGCGACGGTAAGTGTCTTCCTCTGGGGCTTCGGTTCAGTGCAAGAAACCTCTCGTCGGCACAGAACGTTTGGCACAACAAAGCGACAACAAGGCGAGGAGACTCACACAACTATCAGCTAATACTGTGCCATGTACAATCTCTTAGCTGTCACCGTAATTAAAAGAATAATTAAACCAAATATAAAAAAGATTCCTGTAAAAAAATGTAATATTTGTACTTTACTTGGGGCGCCATTACAGCACAAATCAGCCATATACAGTAAGTACACCGAGGCTGCAAATTATTTTGTTTTAATTATTATGCTTTTGCTGAATACCATTTGCTAAATATGAATACTGCATGGATTATGTATCATCTCCTGTACAATGTTATTATTGTACCAAAGATAGGAAAATGCCGCTTACAACATTAATTTACATTTGTTTTAAGGTATGTCCGAAATCAATAAGTGTAAAAAGATTCCACTGTTGCATTAAAAAACAAAACCTAGAAATAAAATAAGCATCAAAGTAATACAATAGAATGAGGAACATTTTTAAAATAATACATGAAACATTTTGCACACAGAACAGCTTAGTGGGCAGCCTTGTACAGAGTGTGGTTTTCTAATCAGTTTATCACATATTTTTCTGTCTGTTTGTAGTGTCCCAACCAATTCAAACACACTACAGAAGAGACATGGATCATATGAATAGATGAAGACAACTGTGAGGGGTGAGGGGTTTGTTGTTGAGCTACACCCAGGTATTTAAAAGAGTCCACTATCTTAGTATCTGATGCCCAGGTATGTGTCTTTGTGGGTGGTGGAGCTGACTAACAGAAGTCAATAACATGCTCCATTCTCTTACTGGTGTACAAGTGCAGATGGTTACACACTGTAGAGTCATGGTGTTAAATTAGGGTTGTGATGAGATATATTTTCAAAAGATGTCACAAAATTTAAACGAGACAAAAATTTTCGTTTCAACAAAAGCTGTCTTGCGTGCAAAAATGTGTATTTATTTTTTAAATAGTCAGAAGCATATCCATCTTGCCGTGCGCGAGGGATTGGAACCGCATATTAAGTGCTTGGCGCACACTACAAACCAAAAGCTGGCTAACAGAGCTAGTCTAACAGTTCTCGTGAACCCAATATGACTGTACCATCTCATTTTGTGAGATGGTACCCCTTAAAAACTACATTTTATAGTTAATATTGTATTTGTTCATATGTGTTATTTTTGAATGGACACTTTTTTAGTCTCAATACATCTTTCTCTACAAGTCTCAAATTGTTTTTAATACTAAGACTCATTGGGAGCGTACTCTCTCTAGTGATGGGTCGGTCGCGAAAGAGTGACAGCAGGAAAAGGAATACAATTTGGACACATTGCAAATTGTTGGACTCCGGAAAGGCAGAGTGTACACTTTGTAAACTAAACATTTTATATCGAGCAGGCTCTACAAACAACCCTTAATTTCACATGTAGACCGTGCACAGTAGCAACATATGTCCCCTCAGAAAGAATCTTCTCCAAAACGGGGCAGATCATAACGGAAAGGAGAAACAGGATTAGCCCCTCAAAGCCGAGGCCATTGTTTTTTTTTAATGCCAATCATCGTTAAAACAGAAGTCACAGTATACTGTGTTTTGTTGTTATTTCTTATTTCTATAACAACAGAAATAGCAAATTCATATTTTCGTCACACCGTGTTGGGCCACATCCGGAAGTGTATTTTTCTTCTGTGCGCCGAACAGCAATGATGCCCATTTGGCCGGACTCGTCCCCTTGTGGCGAAACCTCGCCATTACACCCTCTTAGTAGTATAGCTGTACAACATTGTGGAAAACTGCTTACTCTAGCGATATAATAAATCCTAAATTGACATTTACCGTATTTTTCGGACTATAACGCGCACTTAAAATCCTTTAATTTTCTCAAAACTCGACAGTGCGCCTTATAACCCGGTGCGCCTAATGTACGGAATAATGTTGGTTGTGCTTACCGACTGCGGAGCTATTTTATTTGGTACATGGTGTAACGATAAGTGTGACCAGTAGATGGCAGTCACACAAAAGAGATACGTGTAGACTGCAATATGACTCAAGTAAACCCCACCAAAATGTAATATGTTCCATTGAAAATATAGAACATTACACACGGCGCTCAAAAATCTATCAAAATGTTTTAGTACGACTTTGGTAAGTTATGAAGCCGCACCGCTTGATGGATTGTACTGTGGTTCAACATACGAGTATTATTATGGCGTGTGTATAAGGTAAGACATATTATCTGGTGTTTTGTTTAGCAATATTATTGAAAACAACTTTTATTACATTCTGGTACCTGCTAATCTGTATTTGGGATCTGCATAAGTCCTGAAAATGTGCATGCATCCGCCTATGTAGTACGTGCCAACACCGTAGTCGATAAGCTTCTTCTTTTTCTCTATCTTCTATGGTCCGGAAAACGGTACCTACTAAACAAACAATCAACAATATCGGGGGGTGGTTTTTGTTCATCCTGCACTCACCTGCATGCTGCTTTTTCTTTTTGTTTTGCACATTTTAAGTTATACTTTGTTGAGTGATATTTAGTTGATTTTGTGTTTTGTTTTGTCACATTTTTTGTTATACTTTTTTGAGTGAATTTTGATTTTTTTCACGAAATAAAATGGGTCTTTTTTTATTTAAAATGTATTGATGTATATGTTAGGTTATGTTAAGTTTATCAGTAAAGCCATATAAATACCATTCATTGGTTATATTTCATGTGTTTTTACATTAGCTATTCATTTTACACATAGTTAGGTAATAAATTAATTAAAGTAACAAAAAATCTGAGGAGCCACTTTGGAGACAAAAGAGTGAGCCGAGCCAAAAGAGCCAGCTCTCCACAAAGAGTCGGAGTTCACATCACTTACTCACTCTATACAAATACAATGCAAATAGACACAGTGGGAGAGGGCCAATCAAACCAATTAACAAAATGGATAATCAACCATTATATTACCATGGAACATGGATAATAATACCAACCACACTACACACACAAAGATAATAAGGCAGATTTTAAACCTGACTTCCCACTTCTGATCAAGGCTAAAAAAGGCTCGATGATTAATATTTATCCTAACAGATTATCTCGTGGTATGAATGTGTTAAGAGTGTATTTCCTCCGTGGTCTGCTTGGAAAGCAGAAAGCGAGTCAACAATCACAGATATTAAACGTTCAATATTTGTGATTACAAACCCTGTTGTGTGTGTTGAACACGAGGACGTCCGATCAGCCGCCATTTTAAACTAAACAGCAGCCAGTGAGAGGTGAGCTGAAGAAGACAGACGCAAAGTAAACTCGAAATAATAGCGACTCCCAACAGCCTGTGAGACTTGAGCAATGGAGGCCCGAAGATCAATACAGTCGCTCATTCTTGGTAAATTCATCATTCCAAACATCCTGATGTTGTCACAGAATATTTTCTGAAGTCCATAGAGAACATGTTTTTTTTTTGTCTAGCTGAAGTACCAAAATAGATGATGACAGGACAACAATAATGTTTTGAAGCATGTTAGTGACCTCAAAGTCCAAACGCTTTAATTCCTACATTCTATCTGGATGGCATCAGTTCCAGACTCCTCTAGGAATGCTCGCCACACCAGCTCACTGATGTAGGCCAGTATATGTCCAACCTGAGGCTCCCAACCCAGTGATGGTGGTGTCGATTACCATAAAATCTCATCCTAAGGAGCTGGGCAACTTCAGCTGTTGACACAGGCGTCGTTAGCTATAGACTCATTGCAGATTGCTTGTATAAGAATTTGTGTGAAAGGGATAAGCGGTAGAAAATGGATGGATGGATAGTGCCACCTGCAGCATAGGGCCCTGTCCCATTTGGACACCACTGAAGCATGGTAGGAGTCATGTTCTTCGACTTCTTCAGTACTTTCAATACAATCCAGCTGGCTCTGATGTGAAGGAAACTGGAGGAGTTGAGAGTCAGCACCTGTTTGCATGGACCTTCAACTACATCACCAACAGACCACAATACGTAAGACCGCCCGGTGATAATTCAATGCACTAGATCGCTTCCCAGGGGACGTGGCGTTCACGCTTCCTGTTCACTCTCTACACCTCAGACTCAAATCCAGCCATTCTCATCTGCGGAAGTTCTCGAACGACTCCGCAGTGGGTTGGTGGGCCGTGAGGGTAACGAGGAGCTTGTCAATGATTTTCGAAAGTCAGCTCCACCACCCGAAACGGTGAACATCCAGGGATCAAATAATGAGACAGTTGACTATTTTAAGAAGCTGGGGCCTCATGTACAAACTTGCTTACGCACAAAAACCTGCCGTACGCCCTTTTTTACAGCAAAGTTGAGATGTATTAAAACGGACTTTAAAGGCCTACTGAAACCCACTACTACCGACCACGCAGTCTGATAGTTTATATATCAATGATGAAATCTTAACATTGCAACACATGCCAATACGGTCGGGTTAGCTTACGAAAGTGCAATTTTAAATTTTGCGCAAAATATCCTGCTGAAAACGTCTTGCTATGATGACGCCTGCGTGTGACGTCACGTATTGTGGAGGACATTTTGGGACAGCATGGTTGCCAGCTATTAAGTCGTCTATTTTCATCGCAAAATTCCACAGTATTCTGGACATCTGTGTTGGTGAATATTTTGCAATTTGTTCAATGAACAATGGAGACAGCAAAGAAGAAAGCTGTAGGTGGGAAGCGGTGTATTGCGGGCGGCTGCAGCAACACAAACACAGCCGGTGTTTCACTGTTTACATTCCCGAAAGATGACAGTCAAGCTTTACCATTGGCCTGTGGAGAACTGGGACAACAGAGACTCTTACCAGGAGGACTTTGAGTTGGATGCGCAGACGCGGTACCGTGAGTACGCATGTAGCTGCGGCTTCCAAACATTTGATCGCTTGCCCGTAAGTGCGTGCCGCTATGTGCATGTCACGTACGTAACTTTGGGGACTTTGGGGAAATATATATATACATGGACGGGAGGGGGGAGGTGTTTCTTATGCGGGATTAATTTGTGGCATATTAAATATAAGCCTGGTTGTGTTGTGGCTAATAGAGTATATATATATATGTCTTGTGTTTATTTACTGTTTTAGTCATTCCCAGCTGAATATCAGGTCCCACCCGCCTCTCACAGCATCTTCCCTATCTGAATCTCTCCCACTGCCCTCTAGTCCTTCACTCTCACTTTCCTCATCTATGAATCTTTCATCCTCGCTCAAATTAATGGGGAAATTGTTGCTTTCTCGGTCCGAATCGCTCTCGCTGCTGGTGGCCATGATTGTAAACAATGTGCAGATGTGAGGAGCTCCACAACCTGTGACGTCACGCTACTCGTCTGCTACTTCCGGTACAGGCAAGGCTTTTTTATCAGGGACCAAAAGTTGCAAACTGTATCGTCGATGTTCTCTACTAAATCCTTTCAGCAAAAATATGGCAATATCGCGAAATGATCAAGTATGACACATAGAATGGACCTGCTATCCCCGTTTAAATAAGAAAATCGCATTTCAGTAGGCCTTTAACGTGGAAATGTGCACTGCCTCACGCCAACTTTAAGGCTGACCTACGCACATTTCTACAGGCTGTGGAAACTTTGTCAACACACAGAGGTGGTCATTCAAATTTTGCCAACATTTGATTTCAACACTGGAAAATGACAAAAAATTCACTTTTTCGCCAATGCATTTATTGCTTTATATTCATATTATTATTAGTAAAGATGTCTATTAATTTATGTTGGCAATCATTTTGCAACATTTTAATGTCACAATGTGTTTCTCTGACTCCTGCACAGTCAGGTGAACCGTGGATGGCTGGGGTCGACTCTGTGTCACGTACGGCTGCGACAGTCCTCTCCTGGGTCGTAATAATACATTGAGTAATTAAAACAAGAGTCAAAGTCTTTCGTATACTTTTTGATAACCTTGCATGTGTAAATGTAAAATCATTGCTTACATGAAACTCTTATCTGGCTTTGAGCCTGCTACTGTATGAACACAAATTATTATTATTATTACATAAATTAACTTTAAGTTACACAAATTATATTTATATTGGGGGTAAGCAGAGTCACCCACTCCTCTAAAGTTTTATGTATCATGCCGATGGGGGACATTGTCTGCTGGACTTCGGGTTGTGATGAGATCTCATCTGTTTTGGCGATGTACATCCATCCTCTTCTTCACCTCCTTCTCGATGCCCGACCATTTATTTTTTATTTCAGCCTGTCTGCAGTTCCCGGAGCATTTTCCCACCGCATTTTCACAAAATCAACCCGCTGTCGTACGTTGGAAACACGAGAAAGAAGCACCTCCTACCGACTTGTGATTTGGCAGTGTGTGCAGAGCTCAAGCACATGGCTACCGATAATTTGATTTGTCATGTTATAAGGTTGTGTGGCCTGGGCAGGGTTTGGCCACGCACACGTCTGCGGTGCATTTCAAGTTGATTGCGATGTAAAAAAAGAAATGTGCTTGGATTTGTGCATGCACACACTTTTATGAATCTGAATTTATTTCTTGGGTACAGACATTTCCGGATTTGAACCTACGTCCCCTGCTAGTAGGAAATCCACACAACTCTTATTACGTAAATCCCCTAATGGTCACCTCAACAACTAACTAAATTGAACAGGAACTTTTACAGGAACTTTCCCGTTTATCTGGGAATATAAAGTTCCCCCTGTGTTTCCACCAAAAACTGCCCGGATGAATTACCGTATTTTTCGGAGTATAAGTCGCACCGGAGTATAAGTCGCACCTGCCGAACATGCATAATAAAGAAGGAAAAAAACATATATAAGTTGCACTGGAGCCTGGCCAAACTATGAAAAAAACTGCGACTTATAGTCCGAAAAATACGGTAGTTCAACTATTTTTTTAGTTCTTGCCAGCGAGGTGAGATTTTTGAAAAGTTCCAGGACTGTGGTGTCGAACACTGATTGGTTGCACACAGTTCGGGGAGTTCCTAAAAACGTGTTTATTTCTTATTGTGTTAATACTGTAATTGTTGGGGTATTTCTGTTAGACAACAGAGAGAAAGAAGAACGAAAGGAACTTTCAACTTGCATGGACTTATGTATGGCATCTGTGTGCTGAAGAATGCTGATCAATGGAATTATCTTGCAGGGTTTTTACTCAGCCGTAGCGTTTAAACTGGTATGCAGTTTAATGTTGTTTATCATTTTTTACAAACTTAATTTCAATACGCAAAGCTACGAGAAGTGGACGGACTCTTTTAAACGTATTTATAGAGGAATATCAAGTATTCAGCCGGACTTCAAAGCGGCGAATCCAGCTGCTGACTGGGACTCGACAACCTCGTAGTTTGAAAAGAAACGCGTGGAACGAGGGTCAATTATATCAAATATTCATGACTTACTTTGTTACATGCTGTAAAAGCAGTCAGTGACACAAAATGTGTGTAGTTATTAGCCTTAACCCGAGTGAACCAAATGCTAATGCTAATAAGCTAACGCTAAATCTGATATGTTCGTGTTTTTGTTGAGAGATAGAAACTCACTGGGATGGCGTGGCGAAATTGGGAGAGTGGCCGTGCCAGCAATCTGAGGGTTACTGGTTCAATCTCCACCTTCTACCATCCTAGTCACGTCCGTTGTGTCCTTGAGCAAGACACTTCACCCTTGCTCCTGATGGGCCTGGTTAGCGCCGTGCATGGCAGCTCCCGCCATCAGTGTGTGAATGTGTGTGTGAATGGGTGAATGTGGAAATAGTGTCAAAGCGCTTTGAGTTCCTTAATAAAAGGTAGAAAAGCGCTATACAAGTACAACCCATTTACCATTTACCATTATTTATATATCGTTATTTACAGCCTAACACTCATGAATTCATCATTTACTAAGGGGACAACTTTCTGACACTTCGGTACACTTTGTTTTTTGAAATCATTTTGTTTTGTATATTATTATTATACACACTCCTACAGGAACCTATAGTTCCAGGAACCAAAGTTTTCAGGAACTTTAAGTTCCTGAGCTTTCGGTGGGAAAATGACTATGCACATTGTAGACGAAGAAAGTCATCGCCAACTTTTGAGAGAACCGAGGTCCTTTGGTGTGTCCGGGTCACTGCTACGCACCTTCTATGACGCCGTGGTGGCTTCTGCAGTGCTACACGGCATTTTGTGCCAAGGTGACAATCGATTCAAGGAGAAAAGCGCTCAGAGACCCTCCGCAAAGCCTTATCTGCCAAGAGCAAAGAATCCTGAGAAAAAAAATCCTGAATCCAGATGGTGATCAGGATCACCACCAAAATGTAATCACTTGTTCATTATCCTATTTCTGACATTTCTTAAAGTTGACTCCAAATCCGCCCATAACTTATTTAGCCATGTTGCTAACTAATAAACAAACGGATCGAAGGATAAAAAAATGAAACAGCCATTTCTGTGTTTGTTTGTATGTCGCTTCCAAACAGGCTACAAGAGGGTTCACTCGGTCTCAGCATTTGAACGTGTTTGTTCTGTAGTGGAATAAAATAAAAGGAGTGAACCCTTCTTGTCAGTCATTCACTCTCTGTATCTCTGTGGGTGGAGGCGGGAAGTTAAGAAGTTAAGTCCCCTCCTAAAGTACGATAAAATAGTAGAAAGTATCTGGATCAACCCCAAAATGTAATCAATTGTTCCTTATCCCATTACAGACATTTCCTGAAAGTTGTATCAAAATCGGCAGAATACTTTTTGAGTTATGTCGTTAGCTAACTAACTGAGAAAGACAAACAAACCCCGGTGATGACATTTATCTCCTGGTGCAGGTCATAAACTGATTAGGAGAGCTGACTCTTTACAAGGCTGCCCACCCTCTAGACACAATGGAGGGGGTGTAAATCAAAGGGGTGCTGGCTAAGCTGACATACATATTGGCCAACCCCATCAACCCACTGCACAACACTGTGAGTACCTAAGTAGCTCCTTCAGCAACACACTGGTGCATCCGCAAGGAGCGCTACTGCAGGTCATTCCTCCCCACAGCCAACACTTTATAAAAAACAATTATAGATACTTTTTTTTTTTTGGTGTGCATTATGTACGTTAAATGTACGTTATTTTATTACTTTCACTACTTTTTTACTTGATTGATTGACTGATTGAGAAGTTTATTGACTTCTTATAAGAATTGAATCCATGTAATGCTTTAAAAAGGATGGCACAAAAAGCCAAAAGGCTTGTTTCTATGGTGGTCCATCAAATATTCATCACATTTGATACATTCAGTAATAAAAGACATATAACATATATATAAAAAATTACGTTAAAAAATGAATAAATTATGTACATATACTCTTTCATTCCGGTTATTTCATGTCCTGTTAACTTTGTCCTGTTCATGAATTATGCAAATTTTATGCTGGAACTGTGGATTTTTTAAATTTGGCATGAATAAAGTTTATCCTATCAAGTCCTAAAAAATGTATATATTTTTGTTAAGAAAACTTTTTTTTTAAGTTAAAGTACCACTGATAGTCACACGCACACACACACACACACACTAGGTGTGGTGAAATTAACCTCTGCCATTGTCCCATTTCCTTGTTCCACCCCCTGGGAGGTGAGGGGAGCAGTGAGCAGCAGTGGTGGCCCCGCTCGGGAATCATTTTGGTGATTTAACCCCCAATTCCAACCCTTGATGCTGAGTGCCAAGCAAGGAGGTATTGGGTCCCATTTTTGTAGTCTTTGGAATGACTCGGACACTCTAACCACAAGGCCACTGATGTATGCCACATGCTTCTTTAAAAGTGGTTAAGAAAAATTTAAACACTGATTTTTGAACGAGGCCCGGTTTTATTTCAGGGTAATCCCAGGCATTGCAGTTATTGTTGGAAAAAAGAAAAAATAAACTATATCAAGAATAAAGCAACTTTACTCTTGCCAGCCTGTCGGAGAACCTCAGGACTGGAGACAGTTGACATCTCTGCCCCTTTCCATCCGTTCATGTCATAATCCCGCAATGTTCAAAAGACTATTAAAAACCCACCTTTTCAAAATTGCTTTTAGAACTGGACAAGTCCTCTCATAACTCAAAGTTATTTTTCATTTTGCCCAGTTTTATTATTAAACTGTACCTGCTTTTACAATCGTGGTCATGTTTTATTTTGATTATTGTGTAAGCATCTTGGAGTGCCTTTTAAAAGCGCTATATAAATAAAAGGAATTATTATAATAATAATATTTTTTTTTAAAAGGCACACCTTTTTTAATGATGCTTTTTACCGATCATTTCAAACTACTGTATTCATAGGTTCTTTTTATTATTGTATTTTATTTATTCTTATTATCACTGCTATTATTGTTACTATTTTATGACGTTTTACTTTTTATTTTCACATATATCTTGTACAAAGGTGTTTTTGTGCCTCATGCCATGTCTTATTGTTGTGTGTTTTCTTTCTTTCTTTTCTTTGCAGGTGTCGAGCACTTTGTGTTGCAACTTGCCTGTGCATAAAAAGTGCTACATGAATAAAGTTGACTTGATCGATTGACAACCGCACAATGGTTAGTAAAAGTCATGAGTGACCTTTAATTTGAATGTCAATACTCAGAAATCACTTTAAAATTCAGTGTTCAAGCTCCTTTTTACTTTTGGAAAGAAAAGAGAGCTAGTCAGAATCTTGAGTAATAACGACACCTGTTATCAGGTGTGGCTCCAATTGTCTCTGATCATACTTCATATTACTTTATACACATTCAGATGCAAAATTAACGGGTGAGGATTATTGCTGTGGGCGCTGCGACTGACATACAGTCCACTGGCAAAGGGAAGCAAGTGGGAGGCGTGTTTAATGTGTGTCATGGGACAAATGAGCTCTGGAGAAGCAGTGTATCAAAAATAATTGACAGCACATAAAACATCGGTGGCCTGTGTGAATGTTTGCAGGCGCCAAAACTAATCCTTCATGTGGTCCAAACCAAAAGCCAAGCCGGATCAAAAGTTCAATTTAACAGTGCTTCATTTTTTTTTTCCGGGGGAAAAAATGCAATTGTCTTGTGCTTACTGGCAGAATTCGTAGCCAAACCTTCCACAGGGAGAGCATCTTTACAGACAATTTTCAAGATAACAATCAGGGACAGTTTTATTATCTTTTGGACTTTTGCCAAACCACTTTACTCCCATTACACGTTGTACCGTGTTTCCTCAACGTAGAGCCGCTAAAGGATGAACAACTCGTCAGGGAGTTGTGTTTTGAAAGCCTTCAGTCCAAAATACAAAATAAAAACATGTCATGTTTTTGTTTTTATTTTAACCCTTGAGTTATCATCCGTATAGTAAATATGAAAAGGGTCTTATTATGCAAAACTGTGACGATCTGTCACTTAATTTCTGTTTATTTCCTTGTTTTGTATTTACTTCCCATCAGTGCTCTTATTTTGTTTTCACTTCCTGTTTGTCCCGCTGAGCACTGTGGTTCTTCCCTCACCTGCTGTTGATTGGCAGCCGGTCCACACCTGCTGCCAAACAGCATGTCTCTATTTATGCCTGTCTCAAGCACTCCTCAGAGCTCGAAGATTGCTTTATGTTTGGTACTATTATATGCACGACTGCTTCACTTTATGTTTAATGAGATTAGGACTCATCCTACCTGCTCTCCGTTCTCCTGGTTCCTGCATCTTGGGGTCACTAATACGGCAGCCATGCGAGTTCCTCACACAAAACCACCTTTTCTTACCTATTACTACCATATTTTTTGGACTATAAGTCGACGTTTTTTTCATAGTTTGGCCGTGGGTACGACGTATACTCCGGAGCGACTTATGTGTGAAATTATTAACACATTACCGTGAAATATCAAATAATATTATTTATCTCATTCGCGTGAGCGACAAAGCAAATGGCAGCCATCGTCACACACATGTCAGCAATCGTCACTCACACGCCAACCAATAAGAATTTGGTGGGGGTGGGTCATGGCAGAAGTGCATTGTGGGCCGTGATATGCTAAGTGCTATATGCTATACGCTACTGCCGGAGCTATTAAAATGGACCACGTCAACATTGGCGGTAACTTATAAAAACTGAGAAGGACTGAACTAAAATGGCACCAAAAAGGAAATCATATACTGCAGATTACAAGCTGGACGTAGTGAAATATGCTGCAGAAAACGGCGATCGAGCAGCAGAAAAAAATGGACGAGCGGCGCATACCAGGAGCGACACCGAGGAGGAAGATTTCATGGGATTTAGCGATTAGGAGTGACAGATTGTTTGGTAAACGTATAGCATGTTCTATATGTTATAGTTATTTGAATGACTCTTACTATAATATGTTACGTAAACATACCAGGCACGTTCTCAGTTGGTTATTTATGCCCCATATAACGTACACTTATTCAGCCTGTTGTTCACTATTATTTATTTATTTTAAATTGCCTTTCAAATGTCTATTCTTGGTGTTGGGTTTTATCAAATAAATTTCCCCAAAAAATGTATACTCCAGTGCACGTATATATGTTTTTCCCCTTCTTTATAATGCATTTTCGGCCGGTGCGACTTATACTCCGGAGCGACTTATACTCCGAAAAATACGGTACATTGTGTAATCACATTGCATTTAAAAAAATCATTATAATGGCAGTCAATGTGGATTTTTTTGTCCCCATGATATAACGTTTAAAATCTGGCTCTACAAATTATGGAACAGTGCAAACAATTTTTTTTTTATTACTAATCTTATGTATATTTCGGCCTGATCCTTACACAAGTCCCTCAGTCCTTCAACATGTACTGTATAGATCAGGGGTCGGCAACCCAAAATGTTGAAGGAGCTATTATGGACCAAAAATACAAAAACAAATCTGTCTGGAGCCGCAAAAAATTAAATGCCATATTACATACAGATAGTGTGTCATGAGATATACATTTAATTAAGAGGACTTAAAGGAAACTAAATGACCTCAAATATACCTACAAATGAGGCATAATGATGCCATATGTACATATAGCTAGCCTAAATGGCATGTTGGCATCGATTAGCTTGCAGTCATGCAGTGACCAAATATGCCCGATTAGCACTCCAATAACATCAACAAAACTCACCTTTGTGCATTCACGCACAACATTAAAAGTTTGGTGGACAAAATGAGACAGAAAAAGAAGGGGCATAAAACACGTCCCAGAAAGTCGGAGAAAGTTATACATGTAAACAAACTACGGTGAGTTCAAGGACCACCAAAATTAGTAGAATAAAACGGCGCTCGCCAAATACTCGAATCAGTGAAGCATGTTTAATATAAACAGTGTGCTTTATAACAATTAGGGAGATCTGTGTAATGTTTGTCCTACAGAAACCATATTAACACAAAAAATATTTTTTTTTCCACACATCTTTTTCCATTTTTCATACATTTTTGAAAAAGCTCCAGAGAGCCATTAGGGTGGCACTAAAGATAGAGCCGCGGGTTGCCGGCCCCCGGTATAGATGAACGCTCAAGTTATGCAACTTTTACAAAATAAAGAAAATGACTTAATTGAATCAAGTGGTCATTCAAAGGGTTAAGATAGAAAAACATGACATGTTTGATATTTTTATTTAGGACTGAAGTTGATTAAGAGATTTGAGCAATAAATGTTTTAAAAATTATCCACCGCTTGTCCCTCTCGGGGTCGCGGGCAGTGCTGGAGCCTATCCCAGCTGCATTCGGGCGGAAGGCGGGGTGCACCCTGGACAAGTCGCTATTATCAAAGTTGTATGAATCCAAAATGTGTTTATACACTCTTAACTCCCTGAAGACATTGCTGTCCTCTAGCTACTCTATTGGGCTACAATTATTTCCCAGCATTTTGGTGATATATGGAAGTATTATAAATATTACAAATTACAATTTTAAACAATATATTAAAATTAAAGATAAAGAAAATTGAGAAGAAAAAAAATCATTGCATTCAGAGTAACACAACCAAAGTTATATCCAAAAATAGAGCAAACGTTTACCTCATAAGACAAAAAAGTCCCCAATAATAACTCAACTAGGAAATGGTCCACACACAAACTGTCACAGTGGCATTTCTTTTTAGGTTAGAAAAGGAGAATAGAAAGGAGGGGAAGACAGCAGGGGATGTGTTCGAGTTGTTAGAGCTTCTACCAAATATTCAAAAGAGAATGTTCCTTTGAAGCTTACTACCAAGTAGCACACTTGTTACTTGGAGGGTAGTTCCTGCCTCATGCATGGTCTTAGTCTGACTGGCTACTGTAGCCGTCCTGGGTTTTAGAAGGGGGATCAACCTTGAGGCTTCCGATTAGCTATCAATGGACTGCATCATAAATTCCCAGGATTGAGACCCTTCCCTTTATTGTTGTTACATCTGTACTTTTACATTTTTACATGTAATAGTATGCAAACCTATTTAGTTTCTCTTTGAGGTGAGGTGGTTCACATACACTATATTGCCAAAAGTATTTGGCCACCCATCCAAATGATCAGAATCCGGTGTCCACAGGTGTATAAAATCAAACACTTAGGCATGGAGACTGTTTCTACAAACATTCGGGAAAGAATGTGTCGCTCTCAGGAGCTCAGTGATTTCCAGCGTCTTCCAACATGACTGTGCACCAGTGCACAAAGCAAGGTCCATAAAGACATGGATGACAGAGTCTGGTGTGGATGAACTTGACTGGCCTGCACAGAGTCCTGACCTGAACCCGATAGAACACCTTTGGGATGAATTAGAACCAGGCCTTCTGGACCAACATCAGTGTGTGACCTCACTAATGCGCTTTTGGAAGAATGGTCGAAAATTCCTATAAACACACGCCACAACCTTGTGGACAGCCTACCCAGAAGAGTTGAAGCTGTAATAGCTGCAAAAGGTGGACCAACATCATATTGAACCCTATGGGTTAGGATTTGGGATGGCACTTCAAGTTCATATGTGAGTCAAGGCAGGTGGCCAAATACTTTTGGCAATATAGTGTATGCCCTGACTCCTACCTTTACCCTTTGGCCTGCCCAGCTTGTGCTCCCACTAGAATCACTCTTCAGGTCACATGGGTACACAAGCCACGACAATAAGGGAAACATGTGACGCATGTACAGTAACTACTGTATATAGCGCTCGTGTGTATACCTGTTATATAACTTGCCAAAAGTTACAAATATTTTGGCACTGGAGACGGTGGAGGACAGGGTCACATACATTGGCGACAGCAAGTCCTCTCCTGGGTTGTAATAATAAATTGAATAATAAAACAAGAGTCAAAGTTTGTGTATCCTTTGTGATACACAATCTAAAATATTGCAAAACAAATATTACATAATTTTCCCCATGAAACTTTAATCTGGCTGTGCGCAGGCTACACTATATGAACACATTGTGTTACACAAAATATATGTATCTTGGGGGTAATCAGAGGTACCCACCTCTTCTAAAGTTGTACGTATCATTGCATCAACTATCTTTTCAAACAGGGTGCAGCACTAAATTATCTCCAGTCCCTAGTTCGCCTGTTTTGGTCGTGTGCATCCTTCTTCTTCTTCTCCTTCGTCCGTATGTCCAACCATTTATTTTCTAATTTAGCCTGTATACGGTTTTCGGAGCACACAGCATTCTCACAATCTGAACCCTCTTGCGATCCCTCGAAACTCAAGAGAGAAGCACCTCCTACTAAGTCATACTGAATGGGCAGAGCTTGGCGAGCTCAGGCACATGGCTAATTTCAATACGATTTGCATATTTAAAAGGGGGCGTGGTCTGCCAGATGTCACACTGACATCTGGGATCAATTACACATTGATTGCGATGTAACAGAGAAATGTGCTTGGATTTGTGCATACGCACATTTTGACACATCTTAATTTTTTTCTTAAATGATAAATAAATGATAAATGGGTTGTACTTGTATAGCGCTTTTCTACCTTCAAGGTAGTCAAAGCGCTTTGACACTACTTCCACATTTACCCATTCACACACACATTCACACACTGATGGAGGGAGCTGCCATGCAAGGCGCTAACCAGCACCCATCAGGAGCAAGGGTGAAGTGTCTTGCTCAGGACACAACGGACATGACGAGGTTGGTACTAGGTGGGGATTGAACCAGGGACCCTCGGGTCGCGCACGGCCATTCTTCCACTGCGCCACGCCGTCCCTTGCGTACAATGTTTTGGGGATTTTAATAGGAAACCCACGCAACTTTTAATACATGAGAAATTGGGTTCCTATTTCAAGGGTAATGTTTCTGTGGTGCAAACGTTACACTGCTTTGCTGTGATGACCACTCATAACAAGATCTATTAAGCATTTATTAGTTAGGGAATTTATGTTGCATACTAAACACAATTTAGAAGAGACAAAGGGTAGACCCTGTATTCAGTCATTGTTTACTACTTTGCTTTTTGAATCGTAATTTGTTTTTACAAGCTCTCTCCAATGTAATTTCTACATTAAATTAAGGCGTTGGATGTGTTTATTGCAGCACAGTTGTGATTTTGAAGTGTGAATAACATCCTCACAAATAGCATTAGATTCACAAACAGCCCTTCGGGATTCTTGTCAATTTGACACTCCATTTGGTCTGTAAACTCTTGAACCAAGATGATGAGATAAAACTCTCATTTTCTCCTTGTAAGACATGAGGGTACATCTGAAATAAATCAAACACCTACAGTATAGTCAAGTTCACCGTAAAATGTGTTTGTTTTTTTCTTCTTCATAGGTTGCTATTAAGGGGTCCTTGCATATGTCCCTAATGCATGGGTTTTCTACAGGTGGAATGGTTTCCTCTGCAACAAAACACATGGGATGCTGATTTCCAATCAGCACGGATATAGGATTGCAGGAAACAAATTTGACTGCACATTGTACTTGTGACTGATAAAGTAGCTTTACCATTTTAGAATTACTTTTGGGCCAATAAAACAATTATATCACGTATATGCTTCACAGTGTCTTGGCTGAATGAGCATGTATCGGACACTTGGTCTCCTTAGACGTTAGCTTTGTTAGGTCCCCACCCCAGCAGACAATGGCGTGGAACACCGCAGAGGCCACTACAGTGTATATGGGTGTTGACATTATGTTTTTGTTTGGTTTGATGTCTATG